>NW_020439506.1:429249-430616 GCF_000699045.2 Agrilus planipennis | reverse complement strand
CAAAAAAAAAACTTTTGGGTGTTTCATTCCCACCAGCCAGTAATGCTGGTGGGCGGGCAGTCCCTCCGGACTACGCCGGAAGGTAGGGCGGAAGGCCCTCTTCAGCCTGCTTTCAGGAATCGTGGGAATGGGTGCGTGATGGTTAGGGTGAGAAAATTGAGGCGGAAGAAATGAAGACAGAAGAGAATGAAAGATTATCTGTGGAATATTATTTGCTCCAGCATTTGCCTAAGTGATCCAAGGAAACCACAGAAAATCTTGGACCAAGGCAAACGGACCCGGAATCGAAACGGCGTCCTCCCGAATGCTAAGCAATGGTCTAAACCTCTAAGCCATGCCGCTCGGTTTTGTGGAGAAATAAATATACAACTTAATCTCTTAAAACATTTGCTTTAAGAACGTTCTTAACGCTTCTTAAAGACATGTTATGCTGGTTGGGATATAACATGACCATGTTCTGTTATGTGTAATTATTATCAAAGGGCGACATCATCTCTTGAAAAATACGACGTGTAGAAAAATTCGTACAAATACCTTCAGTCATCTTTTCAGATAAGTAATAAAGTAATTCAAGTTCAACAAATGCAATTTTAAATCCTTGTTTAAAAGATTTGACAGTTTGGTCAGTTTAGGATAGCCTTCAGAGAAATACGACGATATCTTCAGAAGTGGTTGTAAAAGCGTATTCCACGCATTCATCAAATTAAAAATGTCGACATATTGCTTTATCTCTATGTAAATATAGCTATTAAGACTACAGAATACACAATATTAGTGACAAATTTGAGGGACAATACCCTGTTTAGATATTAATTAAATTTTATGGAATAATGCCTTTTTAATTTCTTAATTTTCTCCAGTAGACTTATCCGACTGGAAATTAGTTCAGAGAACCCGGATTATGATCAGATGCGGATCAGATTTTCCATAATACGGGCATCTGGTCAGTTTCTGATCAGAGTATAGTACTCTATCCGTTGATTCACCCATCTCATCAGTTTCTGATCAGAGTACAGTACTCTATCCGTTCATCCACCCATCTGACCAGTTTCTGATCAGAGTACAGTACTCCATTCCTTGATCTGGTCATCCGATTAGAAACCGATCAGCGCACAGTACTCTATCTATCGATCCAACCATCTGATCAGAAATTGATCATAGTAGAGTATCCTATCCCTTAATCCAGTCATCTGACCAATTTCTTATCACAATCTAATGCTACAAATTCTATTACGGTTTCGGTACAATCTTTAAATCAAGATTGTATCCGATGTTCTGAACTGGATCATAATACAGAACTTTATTTTTTACCTGATTTATTCTGTATGCAATATTGTTCGTCAAACAATGAACAAATTTATTGTTAA
>NW_020439506.1:405346-427738 GCF_000699045.2 Agrilus planipennis | reverse complement strand
GTTAATTAATAATAATTTAATAATAATTATTAGTAATGTTATGACATATTAGAAAATAGTTTGTTTATTCAAATTATTATTTTGATGGGAATGGATCTGTTGAATTGGTCCAGCATGGATCTTTGAAACGGATCCGTCATGGATTTTAGAAACGGAATCGTCGTGGATCTTAGAAACAGATCCGACATGGATTTTTCAAATGGATCCTATGTTGATGATATATATGGCGTGTCGATTTTCCATCA
The DNA here is from genome assembly GCF_000699045.2 of Agrilus planipennis. Lineage (NCBI taxonomy): Eukaryota > Metazoa > Arthropoda > Insecta > Coleoptera > Buprestidae > Agrilus > Agrilus planipennis. Next base: position 427,493 of record NW_020439506.1, on the reverse strand, counting down.
TACCCGGATCAGAAAGCCTGATTTATTTCTGATCAGCCTTCAGGCAATTCTGATCCGCATCGGATCCAATCCACTAACTAATTTTTGTCATGTTAGCGCGGAAAGCTCGTTTTGCATGCTATGAAATAGAGAAGAAATGGCCTCTTTTCAGCTGTGTTTTAGTTGGGAGGAAATGAAAATAGTCTTTTGAGCGCATGCGCTCAAGTTTATGGGCATGCGCAGAAATCAGTTGTTCAATGACAATGTCTTTCTAACCTCTAAATCATTTACTCTTATTTCACCAAATATCAATTTAATGACGAGCTTTTCGCACAAACATGACAAAAAATAGTATACCTACCTCTGTCTGAAAAGTGGATATTTCAGACTACGTGTTTGCCGCCCGAGCCGAAGGCGTAGTCTGAAATATCCACTTTTCAGACCTCGATGCGTAATGTACTATTCCAGTCGGGTAGTTTTTTTCAATACTTGATTATACATGTAAGAGTTTACCTTTTTCGTCATTAAAACAATTATTGTTCAAAATAAACACGTGAACAACGACTTTTTTCTGAATGTTGTTGTGGTGTTCAATAACTCTATTTTTTATGACTATTACACTGCTCCATATAAATAAAATTATAGTTGTTACAATTCATATGGTAAACACCGCTCTGATTTAATTTATGTTTTTTTTTAATATTATTTGAATTTAGTTTATTAACAATGATGACTTTTATATCAAGGATTACAGCAGGATAAGAGTTGAAAATCTGCCCCTACAAATGTATAAATATTCTGACTGGCATTTAAAAGGTCATATTAAAATATACTCCCTGCTAGGATTTTAGTTGCTCCAATGTTAAATTGAGAGTTATATATAGTTACATAGTTTAAAACGCGATTTTTAATTTTTAGTCGCAGTTCAATTTCAAAAAATATGAAAAAAAAAATGCTTATAAACATTTTATTTTCTTTTGCCAAAATTTTTAGGTTAGGAACAAATAAATTGGCAAACTTTTAAAATATATTGTTTCTTTTATTTTTGTTGTTCTTTGAAATGTCAAAATAACACTCCAAGAAATGCGAAAAACTGCTTTTTTCAATTTTTTTAGTAGTTTTGACAAAAGAAACAAGAGGTCGCATGGTCGCAACTTTAAAAAATATTAAAAGAATCATATACATTTATTCTATAATTTTTTTTTAGATTGAATTTAAATTGCGCCTTAAAATAAATAAAATCGAAAAAACACTCTTCTAATTTAACATCTTGAAGAATCTAAAATCTTAGCAGGAAGTATGTATATTTCAATATAAACTTTTCAATATCTATCAGGATGTTTATGTTTTTGTTGGCAGATTTTGACCTCTTATCCTGCTGTAGTCATTATCGTTTTATTCTTCATTGTAGTTGCTAACATTAAGGATATAATTTTGGGTGATTTGTTTTATATATTACGGGTTATGCATTTATGCTAGTTTTTGATAAATATGAATGTGTAGATAAGACACATTTGTTATAATTCAGGTAATCTTGTTAACTGTTCGAAACAATAATCGAACCTTTTTGTTATTGTTATTAAACAGTGAAACTTAGCCAAGTGTTTTATTTTAATTTAGTCAATTAATTACGGAAATGGTTTATAAAAAACATCTCTGTAAGCTGTTGCTACTGCAAATTTAAATAGTCTCAACCCTTTCAGGTTACCATATCATTTTGTAAAAGTTGACATTAATATAAGAANGTTATGCATTTATGCTAGTTTTTGATAAATATGAATGTGTAGATAAGACACATTTGTTATAATTCAGGTAATCTTGTTAACTGTTCGAAACAATAATCGAACCTTTTTGTTATTGTTATTAAACAGTGAAACTTAGCCAAGTGTTTTATTTTAATTTAGTCAATTAATTACGGAAATGGTTTATAAAAAATCACTATTCAAACTTCTTAACTAATAATAGGATATTTTCGTACTAGCACGCTTTCGTTATTTTGTATACACCTACACTTACGTTAATTGAAATCAATGTTCATGAAATATGTAATATTCGAACGAAAAGGAAGAAATATTTCGCTAATAACAAAGTCGCCTGACTGTCGAGACAACATCGACCAAAATCAATAATTCCGCCGTCTCGCAAAATTTTGCTGAGGCTGCAACAGAGAAACAACCCTTGTTTTCTTTAGCATAGTTTTCAAAGGATTTTTAGAAAACAAATCTTTTTGGGAAATGTGCCAAACATAATAAATCATTCAAAAAACTCTTCTATTTTCTTATTTTCGAAGTTGTTTTCCAAACAGAATTATACGTGGGTAGAAAGTAAAATCGAATGTGGTGCAATATTTAGCAATAATGAATTAGAAACACAAGTCATCGAAATGTTGCTTATGCTTGTTGTTTGACAAGACATAACGTAAAACGTGCTTTTCATCAAATTAGAGACAGGTAAACGAAAGAAAAACTCACCTGTCGGTAATCAGGATATGCAGGGCGCAAGTCAATATGTTGAGGTGGTATGGGTCTAGTATTTAATCTACCGCCAAACTCATTGTTTGAAACGAATTGAGATTCTTTATCGTATACATCAAACTCTTTAGCATCAATTAATGGGAGTTGCATTTCCTGATAGTAATTCGAATCTCTTCTTTTCGGATGTTCAAAACTCGACTGTCCGGCGAATCCACCATATTTATTGTGCTGATCTTGGTGATCCGATCCTTCGTATGATTTCTTTGATTTGTGGTGATGTTCGTGTGCGTGATGTGGTTCGTGCGGGAGTACAGGAAAGTCCCGCCCGTGCCCCTGATGGTACTGTTCTTCTTTTGCATGATATACTGCCGCATGCTCTTGATGGGATTTTTGACCTTCTTTGTGACTACCTTTTTTATTTTGATAGTGATGATGATGGTGATGGTGGTGATAATGTTCAGGTGGATGATGATGAGAGGCTTCTACCAATGTAGGCTGAATATGAGTCACGAACTGGGCCATTTTGGTTAATGTCTCAATACCATGTTTGATTTATTCATTTTTACTACGCAAACTAAACGCACTACGGATAAATTTATTAAACTGCATGTCCACTAATGTCAAAGTATAAAAATAACAAGGTAATTTGTAGAATATTTATTGTCGAAAGGAAACGTTAGTGAATGATTGTAACGTCGACAAATTTCCACGTAAACTTTCAGTCCGCTCAAGTGCAGCGCAAATTATACAATTCCCTCCACAGAAGGAATCAAGTTTAGATGCTAGGGGTAGTTTTTGCCGATCGATAGGGCTCCAGCTAGCATCAAAACTGGACGGTTGCGAATTGAGCATGAGCCAACGGATTGACGGATAGAATCATCACAATCTTCATTTCATTTTGTTTTCGATATAAATAGATCTGTTTAGAATATAAGATCAGATATATATAAACTATCTGACTTCCGAAATGAGAAAAACAGGAAATTTTGATTACTTTCCCAAAAAAACAGGACTTTCTGTATGCTTTGCCGATAAAGTAAGTAAATAAAGGAATTCAGTCAACTTTTTATACTAAATGATATACATGTTAATAAATTCGTCAAAAATTCAGCCATGAGTTTCTGAGAAAACACTAAGACAGAATAATTTTATTTTTAATTTAATTGGGCATGTTTTGAGTACAGAATGACGTGCACTCTTCTTTACGTAAATGAGTCATTTTTTAACTTACTAAATGATTTAAAAAATCAGTTATACAAAATTTTGAACAGAGACTAAACGCAAATTAAGCATACACTGATATAAATAGAACTAAGCATATTTTGAGAAAATTGAGGATGACTACTGGTATATTAAACTGAATTAAACGCAAATAATTGTTTTTTACACTTTAGAATAATATTTTTTATGTGGGGTTAAGTTCAGTACATTAAAGTGAATTAATTTTTATCACTTCGATTTCCGGCGAGGGCGTGACGACTGCAATAATTTTTCCTCATTAATTTGAGGTTATCTGTAGTGTACTGATCATAACAATTGAATACAAAGTGTGTAATAACTTTTTACAAAAGCAAGCAAAAGATTTTCATAAAGTAGAAGAAGATTAAAATAGTTGTAACGACTTAAAAAACAAGGTGGAATTTAACAAAGAATAGCCAGTCAGTGAAGGATTTACGCCTAGGATCAAGAGCAATACGAATTCAAAAATCCATTACAACGTATAAAAAATTTTCAATAAAATACATTGAATAATCTGATAATTAAATTTACATTTTAATTTGTCGTAATATTACTTTTTATCCATATTAATTTTTTTTTAAATATGTTACTACAATTCGGATGTTAATTTCACTCTTTCACAAAAAAAAGCAGAATATCACACGGGGCTTAGGGCGGCATTAAGCCTAAATCCGTCAGTGTGTGCTAGTAATATAAAAATTATGCCAAAAGAAGATGAAAAATTGCTAAATAAAAGTGAAAATTTTCGAACTGTAATCTACCTCAAACCTGTTAATATTGATGAGATTAATAAAATATTTGGTAATTTGAAGGACCTAAATAAGAGGATTAATAAAATTCATTTTGAAATTTTAAAAATTATTTATTTTTGCATGTTCTTGTGACAATATTTAATAAATAAGTGGATATTGACCTGAAGTCTTAAAACAGGCGGAAGTTATTCCTGTAGATAAATCTAGAAGTAGAACACTAGTCACTAATTGTCGCCCCATTTTACATATTTTAAATATTTCAAAAACCCTTTCATTGAAAATCTGCCAACCAAGAATTAAGATTTCATTGCTTTAGTGTTTTAACAACTATTTGAACAAGAATTAATTTAGTAATATACTGAATTAATGCTACAAAAATTCAAAGTTAGGACTTAATGTGGTTTGGAACGATAGTGAGGATGGTATTTGATTTACACAGTTAACTGATACCCTTCATACCACTATCAGGTGCATCTGTAATGTTAATTACTAGCAAATAACGTACTTTTCAATTTAATTGATGAAAAACGTTCATTTAATTTTAAGGAGTTCTCACGATAAAAATTAAACCGCTTGTAACTGTAATTTAGTTGATGACTTTCCACGTTCATTTGATCTCTCAAAATTTTTGGAAAAGTGAAACTGAACAGGTGAAACAAGGTGAGAAAATAAAGAGATGAGAAAACAAGGGATAAAAATGTTTATAAAACATAGTAGGCTAATATGAGCTTCTGTATTACTTTTGAAATAGTGGGAAACATAAAAACACACGCTGCCATATTGTAAAAAATAAAAAATTTATGTACGAAACTGCTCCATTTCTTCTAGCTAGGGAAGGAGAGTTGGAAATAGCAACAACACAGGAGGTCCTCATTGTTCTCTATTTTTCTTATAACAAAGGCGAAGCAAATCTAAAAATTCTAAACTCTTTGGAAATGGTTAATCTAAAATATTGAATTGGCTTTATTTTTCGGGTTCAATGTCATGGTCCACGAAATTTTGAAGTTCCAAATTGACATCAGCACCTGCCAAATCACCACTTATCATACCTTTAGCAAGGAACTACGAAATTCTATGAATTACGATAAAACAGCCCCCAAAACAATATAGAATTGATATACGTCAGCTGCGTTAAATGGAAAACTACAAAATATCGTGGTGTGCTAATAAATGCCTATAATCCAAAATTCTTAGGAAACGATTCGAAAAACTTCACTTCACTTATTAGATGAACCTAAAGCTAAAGAAATTATGGATTCCATTTCTTTCTCGTTATGCAATGTGCAAAAATCAGAAACAAAATGGGATTGTAAATATTTTGATATAAAATGATGGATGTTGATTTTACATCATTAAAACGGTTTGCAACCCTATTTTGGCTCTGATCTTTCACAGTAATCAAACTATTTTGGAATCAGTGTCTTTTTTCCAACTAAAACGGGCGGCAAAAGCAAATAAGGAAGCATATAGAAAAATTATTTGTTGCTGAACTGAAGAAATTGTAACATAAATATAAAAAAAACTATTTCTCAATCACTTCAAAAAGAAAAATATGAATCAAACAATCTTCGCAGCTGGTGATATAGTGCGAACACCACTATTAGTCTAGAAAAACTCCAATATTTAAAAAAAGAGCAAATGCCTGTAAGGTTTTCTTAAAAAATATTTTATACTTAAGTAAATTTAGAAAATTAAAGGAAAGGTAAAAAGCATTAGTCCAGGATTATGTAGAATAAGTACAGTAGTTCCTGAGATTCAAATATTATGGTCAAAAGTTCAATTAGCCCAAAGATGTATCTTCTTTTTCTAAGCTCCATGACAAAACGTTTGACAGAGGACATTTTGACCAGGGTGCCCACGTAAAATAATTGATGCAGCATGAAGTACAGTAATAAGGGTAAAAACAGGTGCACTCAACTGTTTTGTTTCTTCGTATTTTCGTCGAGAAATAAATTGACGTACAACAAATTAACACGTTGATAAACACGTGTGCTTCTTCCGAAGGTTCAGATTTCATTAAACTTCGCAGATGGCACGCTAAATTAAAAATTTGCATAATGAAAAGAAAGCGACCGAATAATGACGCCATTAAAACGCCATTTATTATTATCGAAAAGCCCTCTTGTAATACGTAATACGTTTCATGAATATACTTACGCACATATTTANTAATTTTTTGAATCAGGACCCCTGTTTAATCGGTCAAGCTCTGTCATCATAAATGTGTATTGTAAGTGACGCATATAATCTACATAAAACATAGGGTAGGTACACAAATAGTACACATAGAACGATTTTTAAATTTTTAAAGATTTATTTGTCAGTATTAAATTTACAACAACGCTATACCTACTTGCAAAAAATAAATAATAATTAATTCATCTCTTCCATAATTTATAAGAAGTCGTAAATATGTAGGTATGATCTTCTCTATCTACTACAGATAACTTATCTACAAGTAAATAATTCCATTATTTTTAAAAAAATAAATTTAATGTAATCTATCTTCTGACAACTATTATGGAACAATATTTAAATGAAAATTATAACATTTCAATTCAACAACAAGAATTATGGTAAATAAAATGGACTCATTATAATATCAAGTGAAGCTTTAAATATTTAATTTTTTAGACGGAACCTTTTTGTGTGAGGCCAAAAGTAAACTCATTGGAACGAGCGGTGTTAACAAAGTTTGTAAACATTATTACCCTAAAACGATATTTTTTTGAATGATCATCTGCGTGTGCGCAAACGCAGAGTGGAAGATATTTAGAGATAGGGGGGTACGTTAATATAAACACTGAGATTTGGCTAGTTTGCAAAATATCCAGTTTTCACTATGTTCATGAAGTAGGTCAGTGGTTTCCAACCTTTTTGTACCTGCGCCCCCCTTTAAAAAAACAAATTGTTGCGCCCCCTTAATTTTTCTAACAATATTATGTAAAAATATACAATAAATATTTATTATAAGAAATACTAATTTTCGCGGCGAGGATTGTGGATTACGTATAACTATTTTGCTGATTCATTTTTTTTGACACCTATTCGACTTTTTTGGTTTGTATTCGAAAATGATATTTTGGAAACACGTGCATGTCCCCCTTGCCACAGGTTGGAAACCACTGACGTAGGTAGTTAAGTTAGTTAAGAACATCACTAGTTCAGTGGTTACAATACTCGCCTGGTGTAAGGCTGACCTGAGCTTTATTCTCGGTTAATTCAATAGCTTTTTGCATGTTTTATACCCTACTATAAGAACATATAACGCTTTTCATGAGCTGCATAAGTTTAGTTGTTGTGGCTATCTACAGTTCTTACAATTTTTATTAGTTAATGACCTTGGTAAAAATGTAGGAATGAGTTACAAAGATAGAAGAGTTTGTATCAAGAACAACAGACAGTTACAGAGCTGAGGCTAGAACGTAGAGAAGTAAAAATTAGAAAGGGAGTTAGGCAGAGATGCACGCTGTCACCGCTACTTTTTAATCTATACATCGAAGACGCCATCAACATCATTAAAGACAGTACAACTGTAGGGATAGATGTGCAAGGGCAAAAGATTAGTATGCTTAGATTTGCAGATGATATAGCAGTATTAGCATCTAGCACGGAGGAGTTAGAGATAGCTTTAAATAAAATGGAAGCGGTATTAACAAAACAATATTGTATGAAAATAAATAAATGTAAAACCAAAATATTATTAGGTATCCAAGGGAAAAAAAAGTGGAGAAAAAGCGAATATAAAGATAGAAGACGAAAATTTAGAAAAAGTGGCTGATTTTAGGTATCTAGGAAGTCAGATCAGTCAGGACGGAATGAGCAGTAGGGATAAAAAGCAGAGGATAGCGCAGGGTCGAGTCGCCTTCGATAAAAACAAGTCACTTCTATGCTCGCAAACGGTAAATTTAGAAATTCGTAAAAGGTTGTTAAAGGTATGTGTTTAGAGCGCGGCGTTTTATGGGTGAAAGACATGGACAGTGAGCGCGGTGGAAAAGAATAGGTTAGAAGCGTTAGAAATGTGGTGTTACTGGCGATAGAGAAGGTTAGAAATGAAAAGATATTAGAAAGATTAGGAGAATAGATGACTCTATGAAAGTCAATAAGACAAGACATAGGCGAAATAGGTTGGTAGGACACCTTCTCAGGCATGAAGGTCTAGTCAGAGACATATTAGAGGCAGAAACGGGAGTTAGGAGGTGTAGAAATGTGAGTTATTCTAGTTTTAGGGAAATGCGAAGATTAGCTCAGGATAGGAAAGCGTGGAGGTGCGTGTCCAACCAGCGTTAGGACTGACGACTTTATGATGATGAGTGTCCTGCGCTGTCCTTGCCGTCAGCTTATCGGGTGTCGTTTCCGGTAATGGAGACACAGCCTTTATGAAGTACATACTTAAAATATATGCTTTGCCGAAAACAAGTCGACTGGATGCCATTTCCATAAATAAGGAAAAGATGGAATATAAACAAAATAGTTTGATTAGTTTATTTATAAATAAATGATTTAAGGTCACTGGTCAGAATTTTTCTATAGCAAATCATTTATTTTATAGTCTAAATGCAATGAGTGGAGAATCTCCTTCGAGTTTCAGGGAAATAAACGAATCTTCCAGAAGACAAAAAACTCGGCATTCGCTGCAACCTATTATACATGAATCACAGATTAAAGACACGAGGCTAACACAATCGCAGGGCTATGGAAGACGACAGCGCTCTAAACTCAACCCGTTGGTCTTAAAAGTTCCTTCGATTCCCGAAGACGAGGAAGTTAATAAACCTTCCACGCCCTCAAACGATCAGTTTAATACTTTTGAAAAATCAGAACAAAAACGAAAAAACAGTGAAACCAGGATCGCGAATAATCGCCAAAATTCATCTGCATCAGATAACTGGTCTCAAACACGACGAGACTCTCACCATGATACTCTCGAAAGGCCCTCTCATCAGAGAACGCGCATAACTAATTCTTCGATTAGCAGTACTGTAAATCCTCAGTAAGTATTAACAGTATAAACTGTTGTATTTAAAAGAACTTCAAAATGCACATGTTAAATAAATACACAACGTGTTGCTTTATGGTAAAACAGTTTCAGTATAATAAGAACCTATTCACTCTAAAACAATTTACTTACTGCATTTAAACAAGGTTTATCGAATATCTACAAATGACGTGGAGAACGTCATCTGTAGAACTTTGCTGCTATTTCTGATTTAATTAATGTTTGACGTGACCCTTTTACCATTAAAGTAATAAACTTGTTAAATTAAACTCACACCTAACAGAACAAAAGGTTTTCGACCTCTTTGAATCTCATCATCACGCCGTCGATAGTTTCTGTACCCAGTATGCAAATTAGTCGCTGTTCTGCCGGCGTACTGACGAGATACAAAGTAGTCAAAATTACAATCCACGTTTGACGGTTTTACTAGATCAGTTGTACAATTTATACGTATTATTGTTCTTTATTAAGCTGCTCAACACATTAAGAGCAATATACTTTTACTGACATACTTTAAATCGATTAACTCAATCAATTTCACTTTTAATACGATTATACTAAAATGTGAATTACAAAGGTTTAATCTGTGAATAGTAGATCAAGGATAACAGCGTCGAGAATTTATAATTTTATTTTTCACAGGGTTCAAAAAGAGCAATATTGGTGGTTTTCAAAAAGACCGTTTCGTAAAACATCTATCTTAATTTGTATTATAATAGTATTATCAATTATAATTTTAATAGAATCATTGTTTATTGTAATTTATTGACATTAACCGTCACAGATATTGATTTTCTTCTTCATAAGTACTTTAACACACGTATTTTGTTATATAAAATACACTACATTGTGATCTTTTTGTATTGACTAATTGTAAGTATTTGTTGTTTGCTTAATTTTGTAGAAAGAATATTGGAGGGCTAAATAAACAATTTTTACGAACATTAATGTTTATGAGAGTGTTACTTTTCCTACATATCATAATTGTTAGTATCATAGCAATTATAGCATTCAAAGTTAAGTTCAAGGCAGTATGTTTCCGTATGAGGTAATGGTACATATTTTTACGTATTTGAGGTGATGCAAACAATACAAACATTTAAAAAACAATTATGTATACACGTTTTTAATTATTTTATTTATTTATTTAAAGCACATAATAAGTGATTAAAAACCACTTAACTTCACTTTAATACTTTTTTCTTTAATTGGTTATTTAATATATGAAAGTAAATATACTAATATGCGAGCACCCTCAAAAATATGCATAAAAATGTTACTGAAGACCCGCGAAGAAAAGTTGCCGGATCATAACCAACTGGAACGGATTTGTTACGTTTTTGGGAATGAAAAATCTAAATAACATTTTGTTGTTCGAATGGCAGGTAACTCATTTCAGTTACAAACCTAAAATAAAATCAAAAAATCGTTTTGAAACTGGGTTTGTGAGATTAGCTAATGAAATAGAAACACTTCTTCTCTTGACATTTTTTCAGAAAATACAGCCTGTCAAAAGACCAAAAACGTTTAGCTTTCATCAATAGACAAAACAATTTGTTATTTTCCTTCTTATTTTGTTACTTTAGTTTAATTCGTTTTACGTTTTTCACACTCCCAATAACGTTACGAATCCATTTCACTTGGTTTCGTTTTGTCAAACTTTTTTCGCGAGGTTAAGTGACTTTTTCATGAATATTGTTTTAAATATTCTATAACTTTTCAATTAATCTATGTTTGTATTGTTTGCATCACTACAAAACAATTTTAAAATAAATGATCAGGGTGGGCCAATTTCGATGTTTGTATAGGACAACTAGGTAACTATAAAAGATACAAAATAATTAATGTAACTTTTCGATCTCATTTTTTTGAAACAAATTTATTGGCGTCTTGATTGTTGGCAACATTATAAAAATACAACTTTTACATTTTTCAGGCACTTGTTTACATAGAATATAGTGATGTCGGAAAAAATAAAAATAAAATATTCCCTTTAGAGTTATTTCCGATACATAAATTACATCTCGCTATGATAATACTCCTGAAGCAGATTAATATTCCAATTGGAAATTAAACATTCTAGATTATTGCTAGTTCATTCAAATTTTAATTTTTCTACAATATATTTTTAATAGTGATGAGCAAAACAAGACTAAGACTAAGACTGTCTCGGACTTGATATTGGTATTAGTCTTGCTTACTGGGTCTTCGTCTGGGTGTTGCTCATTTAATCTGATACTCACGTTTTTTTTTGCTAATTTTTTAAGCACAAATTTTTCTATTTACCGCCACAATAATTGTCTTAAATAACGAAATTTTCTGTCATACATGCGAGCTTGTCATGAATATTAAAGTAAATAATGTGCAAAAAAATAGTTTGTCTCTATATTTCAATCAAATTTTATCCAGGCATAGGAACAAACAACACTTACTCCGAGTATTTTTAATTTGCTCTCAAAAGAAGAAGTCCAGTCGCAATAGGTCCAGTGATCATGGAGGCCGCCTGACTGGTCCATTATTTCCTATCCAATTGTAAATTGATGTTTAATAATCCCGAAAAACCTTTGTCATTATGAGGAGGTGTGGAATTTTGAGAAAGAACTTACTATTTGCTTCAGCTAAGGTAAATTTTGCATAAAGTCGTGGATAAAAAAAAATGGATAGCTATAATGGGTGTAATTAAGGAGATTAATAAAAGAAATAAAGGAAGAGAACCGTAAAAATTGAAAGAAAATAAAGGAAAGTAAAGAAAAATAATTAGAAGAAACATAAAGGTGAGAAAGCTTTGAACAGAAGCTAAGTATATAAATTTCAGAAAGAAAATAAAAATATAAAGGAAAAGATGAAAAAACTAGAGGAGACAATTGAAAAATTATAAGAACAGGAAAAAAGTTTAGATGAAGACGAGGAAAGAGGCAGAAAGATGTGAGGAATGGTTTAAAGCGAAAAAAAAACAACTTGAAATCAGAAGTAAGGAGATGATAGTAAAGGAATTGGAGATAGGAAAGCATGTAGGGAAACAACCAAAAGAACAAAAAAAAAAGAAAGAGGTTGGAAATGGACCTAGAAAAAGAAAAGAAGGGAATAGAGTTGGAAGAGAATAAAGAGAAGAAGGAGTTGGAAAGACTAATAATGATGGGGCTGATGGTGGGACTAAAGGATGTATGGAAAGTTAAACAGAAGCTATATGGGTCAAAAATGAAGAAGTGGGAAGAAAAGCTACAGGTGGTAAAAAAACAGCGGAAGGCCGATAGGAGACGGAGGTTTACATAAAAGTTGACTGGAAGAAAGAAGAAAATGTTAGAACTAATGGTAAAAAAGAGAAGGTTAATGTTGGATACAAGAAGATAATTATAGATGAGGTAGTATATATGGATCTCGGATGAGAAAAAAATGGCAAAAACTGAAGAGAAGTGGACATTTGTAAAAAATAAGAAGAACCTGATGCATGCATTGAAATAATTAATACTGTAAAGAAGTATCTTTAAAAAAACTAGTTTAACCGCTAGTTAAAGTGTATTTATGGTAATTCCTGAGACCAAATTCATTTATTTCTTCATCGCATTGGGTTTTAAATTTTTTTAAATACGAAAATCTCAAAGATTAAAAGCAGGTATAACAGAGAAATCAAATGAGAGTTTTATACTTATTTTTCGATTATTGTGATCTCGTCCTTATAAATTTCACTTCCAAACAACATCATAAACTAACGTAATATTTTTTCTTCTCAAGTTTAAAGGTCGAAACTGCTAACCGACAGAGGCTGAAATTAGTTAGACATATATATGTGTATACACTTTTGCTAATATCTGCTGTCGTATTTACGTATGAGAGATAAGTAATTTGTCAATATTGTCTCAAAAGAGTGTTTTCATTATTAGGACATTTATGTCATTCAAGTTAACTCAGCTATTTCTCATATGCGATATTGAATGGGAGCATCCGAATTCAGTACAAAAACCAGTTTAGTAAACATAAATTAAGCACAAACTTGGACATGAATTGGTTACAACGATTTTGTTACCTTCACTTGTTTAAATAAACACCAGCAAGCAGTGCTGTCAAGTATTATTTTGCAATTTTGATCAGAACTTTTAAAAAGGGATGAACATTTGGATGAGACAAAAGGTTTTCTTTGATTCAGCTGTATAGCCAAATTACCGCTTGTGTTAAAAATTAAAAGTTACATAATATGTATTGATGAATTACTATGAAACCGAGCGGCATGGCCTAGAGGTTTAGACCATTGCTTAGTATTCGGGAGGACGCCGGTTCCATTCCGAGTCCGTCTGCCTTGGTCCAAGCTTTTCTGTGGTTTCCTTGGACCATTTAGGCAAATGCTGAGGCAGTAATATTCCACAGATAATCTTTCATTCCCTTCTGCCTTCATTTCGTCCATCTCATCTTTCTCACCCGAACCATCACCCACCCATTCCCACTATTCCTGAAAGCAGGCTGAAGAGGGCCTTCCGCCCTACCTTCCGGCATAGTCCGGAGGGACTGACCGCCCACCAGCATTACTGGCTGAATGAATGAAACACCCAAAATTTTTTTTCTTTACTATAAACAGCATAGTTTAATCTGGTAGAAAGGCTACCTTCGGTCGGCTTCAAAATCCCATATAGTTTCTTATAAAGGTTCATTTACGACCTTTCTGTACCGTTTTACCCCCTCCACTCTTACTCTGACGTCACAGCTATCTGCCATCTTTGACGGCTGTCATCGTCAGGCATCTTTGACAGCTGTCATTGTCTGCCTGGACTTCGCCCCGATCCTTCTGCGGGTGCTCCGACTTCCCGAGGCCCCTTCATCTGTTGCTTCCTGATCTTAAAGTACAGCTCTACTGCAGTCCATGTCCATGATACTTCATCCATAGTCGTTGTCCCACTATCGTGGTGCCCCGTAATTAGGCAGGCAAGCAGGCCCTATTACCCAGCTGGTTGCTGCTGGCTCTCGTATACAACATTTATAAGGCATAGGCACACCCTCAGAAGGAGCAGGGCGAAGTCTTAGCTGACGATGATAGCTGTCAAAGATGGCTAACGATGACAGCTGTCAAAGATAACTGACGATGACAGCTGTCTAAAATGGCTAATGGCAGTGACGCCAGAGTAGGAGTGGAGGGAGTACAACGATACAAAAAGGACAGAAATAAACCTTCATACATGGGATTTTAGGTCGAATGAAGGCATCCTATCTACTTACACTATCTATAAACAATTGCTACATTAAGATTCAAAAACGTTCGACAAGGTTTATAAGGATACTGACTTTTCGAATTAAGCTCGTCATAGCAACCCCTACGCGGTAGACAACTAAATAGAAAAGTTCATGGTAGCCACTATTTTGTCGAATCCGTCACTCGTCAGATGTGGAACGAGATTTCGATCTCATTGGATCTCGTCAGCACGGCATAAACGGTTCCAACAAAATTGCTACATTTTATGGGATTCAATAATGTTCGAGAAGAACCATACGAATACAGAGGTTTGTAGAAAGAATGTAAAGTTGGTGTACATTTTGGAGAGAGTGTTCACGGCGTGCAGACGAGACCCAATGAAAACGAAATCGCCATCTAAATCTGGCAGTTTCTACAGAATACTGACGACCATGAAGTTTTAATTCTAATAATATGTATTGTTTACACTCTGTGAATAACAACGTCCTGTTATTACGTCAAAATATAGCCGATCCCTTGCGTGACGCTGTAACCAACTTTTATTATATTTTAATTTTTTACTATGACCCCTTTGCCTGTTTGCGCTTAGTGCTCATCTAACATTTAGTTTTCAAATAACTTACTTAAATACTATTACGTTTTTGTAGAAATGAAGAATATTTCTTTTTCAAGACTCATACTAACAATAATTAGAATGAGTTGAAAGACCCCTTCGAATACTGCAAAATGAGATAAATATTATTTGATGGACATGAACGTAAATACATTCAATAGGTGACACTCGAATTGTATTTACATTAACGTTCATTAAATAATATTTATCTCATTTTGCAGTATTTAAAAGGGTCTTTCAACTCGTGACCATTATAGTTAGTGTGGTGATTACAAAAATTCCGTAATATAATTTTTAGAAAACTACAAAAAGGTATGTTTTATTGTAGGTACATGTGCAAAAAATAATAAAGTCGGTTTGTTTTCAAAAACCAAGGTACACGGAAAATATTTGGTTGATTTAAAAATACACAAATTAATTTAGGCTATTTAATATCAACAAATAGGTTATAGACTTATTGCACCTATTAATTTCCAGTTTAAGTAGTTTTTTTTACGGAATATATACACGCATGTTTATTTCCATTGTTACGTGAAATATCAATTCAAAGCGATTGTTCAATTATTGTGCCAATAAGAATTTATTGAAATAAATTTTTGTTAGAATGCATAATAATAATTCCTTTCGTAGGATGTATGTATGTATGCAAAAGTATTCGAAAAATTATATCTATTAAGATAGGCTGTAATAATGGAGAAAATGATAAAAAACAGTGGGTACTAAACCATGTCACGACTTTTTTGTATGGAAATGGTAAACTTTGTAATTGGAAAGACATTTAAACGAAATCGTTTGACACCTAAAATAATTCATGTAAACAATTGCTTACGTGTTGTGATGGTAATACTGAAATAACATTCGTAAATGGAAAAAATTGAAATTATATAAAACAATACAATATAAATACTACGGCATCCTTATTAAAGGCTTACAATTAATAATAGTGCATAAATAACAAGTTTTAATAAGAATTTGATATTTTTTTTAATGAAACATTAATATTCTTATGATACTATAGTAGATTCCCCGAATAACAGTTCTACTATCATTTGAAGCAAATTTGACGTAACATCATATTTTTGAAAACAATTTAATTCAAAAATTAGACACGTTAAGATTAAATAATGTTGTACCGAATACATACTCAAATTAAGCATATTTTTACGTTGTAATTATTTCTTAATCCAATAATAACGATATGCAGTCAAATTTCTGTAAATCGAATGTTTTTGTTCTCTTGGCATACACATAAATTTAAGAATAGTTGTGAACTACGGAGGGATGGATTTTCTTAAAATATTTCAGTAATGCCTATAATAATAGCAGTGCATAAACAAATGAATTCATTAATCAACTAAACGAATGATAACTTTTATCAGTTCTATTGACGGCGTAATTTATAATTTTACGGCTACTAGTAAAATAAAAACTAGTAACAACTGTTCGCATCTGTTTCATACTTTTATTGGTTTCTCCTATTAAGACCTATTGTATTATATTTCCAATATTACCAGTTTTTACGTTTTCCTAAAGTTAAGTTGTATAGTTTTGTATAGTTGATAAATTTATTAGGGGTTGTTCATTTGGACCACCAGTCCAGCTTTGAGACTTTGACGATGCATCGACAGGAGACTCGCACACGTTTTACTTTTCTTTGTTCTGGTTTTCCTCTCCTTTTGGACTGTCGGTGCATAGGTACTACCCTTTGAGGGAGATGATTAAGTTTTTCATTCTAAGAGAATTCATATATATTATAAGAGAGATCAATTTTAGAAAAGAACATAAACAATCCAGATACATATTCAGATCTCGTTAGTAGTTATTTCAACATATAGTTTATATCATTCGTTAGTTTCGTTAGTTCAAATCATTAATATAGCAGTTGATTTAGTAATCGTATCAAACAGCAACCACGACGTAGATTTAGGATTTAATTTTACATATCTGTACATACATTTTGGATATAATAAACTTTTTTAAAACAGGAAGCAGTTTATTGCATCGATTCCCTCATAGGAATCAAAACAAGTGGCGAATTTTTAGTTTTCTTCGCCACAACATATACTTACAGTAATTTTTCTAAACTTTTTCTCTCCGTACACAAAAACTGTCGGCCGTTTCACTCGGCGATGGCCCGAGCTGGTACCTGTACGACTGGAAAAACGCGACAGGTTCTCAACCTAAGTTACCAGCGGCGGAATTTTCCAGACGTTCTGTTTCGCACACTTCGGAACAGGCAGATTTGTACTTTTGTAAAACTGGACTCCGTCTCATCCTGTTAGATAAAGGATGACCGCCTTCGAACAGGTGTTTTCAAAATTTTAGGGGGAAGGACACGTTTGGCCGACAAACTGCCCGATCTCAACAAAGCTATATGTTATTCGGTGTAATCCTTCCTGGAGTAAATAGTCGCGAAAACACAGTACGTTACGTAAGGCAGCTGAAAATTTTTAGGACGAAATTACGGTTGTAATTAGGGTTGCCACCTTTTCAGGCTTTACATAAAGTATTTTTCGACTAAATGGTTCAAGAAAAAAGTACTCGGCATAAAAATAAAGTATTTTATTTTTTGTTTTTAAAAACATATTTTTTGTTACACCTAGCAGCCAGTAACAAATTGCTATTGCTCTTAAATACATTAACTGCCTCTACATATGGGAAACAAAGATTTAAGTAAACTCAAAGTTCATTTTTAATTAGTTTTAACTTTGCGTTCATAACAGAGAATACTCTTTCTGTAAATGCTGAAGTTGCCGGAACGGATAGCAAAAGTGACACCACTTTGAACAGATTTCGGAAATCAGGTTGTTCCGTAAATATGGTTTGCCATTTTTCTGTGCAATATTATTGATGTAAAAATACTCTAAATTTAGAATAATCGCTTACAAAATTACGATATTTACTTAAGGCTTTAAATAAAGTATTTTTGCGTACTTTATGTGTCTTGTAAAGTATAACGTACGCACAGTCGAAATAGAGTACAATACTTTATAATAAAGTACAAGTGGGAACCCTAGTTGTAATTTATGGCTATTGAACTGATAAAAGTTATTATTAGCTTAGTTACGTCAATTAATGTGCTTATTTAATACAATTATACCACAGTAGAATTTTTAAAAATTCTGGAAACTTTTTCACCATCCTCATAGTTTAGAATAAAAAGGTGCTAAACTAATCGATGACACTATAAGATAACGCTAGATTAAAACAACTTCAGTTATAGAAGATGTTAATTTCTAAATCAGTAGTTTATTGAGACCACTAAATGTAAATCGTTATTTTGAACTTATTAGCTCTCATCAGCACACCATAGATTATTTCTATGCTTCGATAAATTACCCACTAACCAAAGTTGCTCCGTAGAAGTAAATTGATATAGTACTAGGTTATTGGAGGTAGGTTTAGTATCGATTTGTCAACATTCCAGTATTGGTAACCTCCCTTTAATTATCGTACTTTATTTTTCTCGTTCTGTTTAGGTGATTATATACAAAGCACAAGTGTACAGGGTGTTTCTGAAATAACTAGCAAGCTTGGAGGAGGTAATAAGGCACATTAAAAAAAATTTAGTATATGTTTGGTGGTCCGAAAGTTCACCATTTCCGAGAAAAAGGGCCAGTCCGGCTCTGGTAGCATCACACAGAGAAACACGACAGCGCAACGCCGTATTCAACAGCTGATTAGCAGCATCTGTGTTTTATCGCTTTATATTTTTCTACTCATGTATTGTTTTTGTTTGTTAGATTAAATTAAGTGTAATTGCCAACGTTAATTTTATGGTCAGCCTAGAGTAGTTCTTTGTTCGTTTAACGTTGTAGATTTGTGTGTATGTGATTAGTGAAAGTCGTTTGCAGAACTTTACGACATAATACTAATTTACGAATACAATGATGAATACAAAGCAATTATACGGTCATCGATATCTCCAGCAAGGAGTTCCTCATCAGCAAAAAATCTTAAATGCTATACGGAGGTTAAGAGTAACCTGCAATAATTCCGGGAGACGCCTCGACGTCTGCTTTTTTGCGCGGGATTACAATAATAAAATTAGAATTATCTATCTAGAGGATGTTAATGTTTACATAACGTTCAGTTTTTCATTCGTTTCTGTTCTTAATATCATGTCCAGGTGTACTTTAAATAGTGCTGCATATTATCAGCTATGAACAAAGTTGCTATTTAATTAACTTTTTATCGTAATGGCCGTCTAAAAATTGTTATGTGTAGTAACGGAGTAAAAATCCTTTAATATTTACTTAATTAGTCGTTCCACAACCGGCCATTATTTACATTGTTCATCTATGTAGCAGTTTAGTTGTTATCACAATTTCGCTGTACGCTGCTAATTCACGTCCAGGACCGGCTTCGGATTGTAAATTCTTCTGGTTTTCTTATAAATTTCTTTATGCCTTAATGAAGATCTTTTACTTACCACGTGATACCTATTGCAACTAATTGACACCCTCCAAAGATTACCACTTAATTCAGAAATACCCTGTATAAATAAGAATTATTGTGTTGGACATCATTTACCTAAAAACTCCAAATTAAATGATAAGTTTGTAGTAAGGATGCTGAACTAGTCTTCTTTCTCCCTGCATGTCCCTAGTTCATGGCTTTCCATTTCAAGAATTTTTAAATTACGTAACCTACGTTTTAATTCGTTTCAACTTGCACATTGTTAATTCCTATTTCGGGACCTACAATATACTATCGTAATGTATCCTACAACGTATTCCATAGTTTAATTCATATACGTTTATACAGTAGATAGAAAATAAGTAATTGTTGTTGCACTTCGGCATATTTTGTAAATGTTGACCAAACCCAAACGGAAATTGCGAACAGCAAATGTATTAAAAATTTACCCTCTGGATGAACTATTTTTGAAGGAAACTAACCTTAATTAAGTTAAAAGTTCTAATTAATATTGACCTGCTTTCAGTATTTTTCAACATCTATATTTAGATGATTACGCATAAATGTGTTTTCGACTTTTTTCCGCTATTAAAGATTAATTTCATTTCAGTTCAGTTTCCATTCGATATTTGAGTTTGCGAACTTTCTCCAATAATTAATTATTATTTTATCATTTAATCAATAACAATAATGTAGGTCTACCTCTACCCCTCCTAACTACCCTTTCTACCTCTAACATGTTTCCGACTAGATCTTCATGCCCGACAAGGTGTCTTGCCTATTCCTTATTGACTTCCATAGAGTCCTCTGTTCTCCTATTCTTTCCAATACCTCTTCATTTCTAACCTTTTCTACCCACGTTATCCTCATCATTCGCCTATAACATCACATTTCGAACGCTTCTAACCTTTTCTTTTTCGCCGCGCCCACTGTACATGTTTCGCACCTGCAAACCGCCGTGCTCCAAACATACACCTCTAACAACATTTTTCAAATTTCTAAATTAACCGTTTGCGAGCATANAAAAAATAAAATATTAGATAAATAATTAGGTGGTTGGCACACTGTTGTCCATACTTTATATATTTTATAGTGTCCAGCTGTAAAACTGTGTGACCATAGTTATCTACCAAAAACATAATGACATAACATCACATTTCGAACGCTTCTAACCTTTTCTTTTTCGCCGCGCCCACTGTACATGTTTCGCACCTGCAAACCGCCGTGCTCCAAACATACACCTCTAACAACATTTTTCAAATTTCTAAATTAACCGTTTGCGAGCATAGAAGTGACTTCTTTTTATTGAAGGCGACGATTATTATTTTATTTATTTCTTTTTTGTTTACTATGTAAACGCTAGGTAATAATTAAGAGAACTATCCAAAGTCAAGCAACATATAAGGAAGGCACAACTCCAAAACAACATAACCCTGGCGAAGCCATTTTTCTAATTAAAAATATAAGGTCAGTTAGGAATGTAATGGAGTATGTGTCAATTACATTATTTGTCGGAGTTTAATGAAATTCCTAGATTATTATTAAAACCGACTTTATTATTNTTATAATGTTATAAATATAATATAATTTTAAAATAAAATTTTATAAATATAGTAGATATGGACAAAGAATGTAAGTGTCGACAAACTAATGTAAAATGTAATTTGAAGTGCCACGTTAACTCTCAAGTAAAAACAAACAGTAACTGTACTCTAATGTTACATTTTAATTACATTTTTATATACTACACAAAATATTTTGAAATCTAATGCTCGATAATGTGTGGCAAATAAACACTTATTTTTTAAACATTCAATAAACATTTTGTAAACTCATACAGCTACGCTGAAAACTGGAAGAAGGCTAGGCGAACTTGTGAAACGACCACGGCTAACAAATTAATTTTGAAAACATAATAAAACGACCAAAACTAATAGTGATTGTTTTGGGACGACAATGACTAACATTTTTTTTTTTCGAACGATCAGAGCTAGTTATGGTTATCAGCAGATTTTGATCCTAACAAAAAGACCCACACGGACGTAGTATACTTCATTTACTTTCTCTAGCGATGTGACCCTTCCAATGTCTTGGATGCGCGCTGGAAAAATTGTAGGCAGGAAGAAAGAAGCTCATTATACTCTCGATTCTTGTTCATTAAACGTACTTTTTCATACAGTACCTGCCAAAAGTTTTGTTCAATCATGAATAGTAGTGCGAATCGAAAACAAGCGTTAAAGCCTTTAATATGTCTTCAAATAAAAATAAACATTCAGTAGTAAATGGTATCAATAACAGCACATTTGAGCAATGCAATTGTAGTGGATAAAATGGTCAATTTTTCCGTGCAGTACTGCACAAATTATACGCTCCTCACCGGTTAAGAGTTTTGCCGAGAGTTGTCTCCTTCCTTTTCTGGCCTAGTGCTGTTCTTTTCTACTTTGCGCCGGTGAAACTGAAGGTCACATCGCTACAGAAAGTAAACGAAGTATA
>NW_020439506.1:393149-404242 GCF_000699045.2 Agrilus planipennis | reverse complement strand
AGGGCACCAACCAAAAACTACTGCGTAGAATTAATTGGAATTTTTCACACACAAGCCTTGCTATATGAGCTCTCAAAGCATATAAAAATTATACGGCTTAAATGTGAAGTTGGGTGCAAAAGAATACAATTAAATCCTCTGTCGGGAAAAAACGAAATGATTTTCCAAACAACCCGTTATAATAAATACGTAGGTAATTAAGCAATCTATGCCCATGTGCATCCAGGCCTTATTAAATGTTAAATTAATTTAAATTCAAAAGCTTATTACATAGGAAAGATCTCTCCTTAAGTCACTTCATAACTGCATTCAGGAGAACACACGTTCGATTCAGGGTTCACTTGCCCAAATCTGAGGCTTTCTTGGATCATTTAGACAAATGATGGGGCAGTAATATTCAACAAGTAATATTTCACCTCTCTTTGCTCTTCTTACCGTCCGTCTCATATTTATTTCCCAATCACAACCCATACATCCTTACGATTCCTAAAAGAACGCTGGTGTAGTCTGGAAAGACTGTCTGTCCACCAGCATTACATACCTAGTAGGGAATGAGGCATCTAAAAGTTTTTCAGATAAATTTAATTTTTAACTGAGGGCGGAAGGAGTTTTAGTTTTTTATGCATTTTATGTGGAATTTATATTATATAGATACATAGAATATAACTGAAGTACAAGTCAATAAATAAACTTTTACGATTATTATTTTAGTATGAAACGTATGAACCTTACCCAAAAGTGGTTGTTAGTGATACTTGTTTGGAAATTTTCACTAGCGTCTTCGGCAGCAATAAGTTATGATGAAGGATCTTCATGCGGTTATAAAGTGAGTCTAAAACTGTTACCTTTATCTTACTTCTTTCGTTGCTTTAAAAACACACCATACACTATTAGGTATAAGTTGCAGTATGAAACTGCTAATATAAAATGTATAAATCCTTTACTTTTTAGTCTTGCAATCCTGTTAAGGATGGCTTTGTAAATGTTCATATTGTTGCTCACTCTCATGATGATGTTGGTTGGCTAAAAACTGTTGACCAATACTATTATGGCAGTAAGTATAAAGACTTCAATATATGTGTTTTCTATAAATATCAGGTAGTTATTCTATAAACCTTTTTACTCTCTAGAGCCTAGATCTCAAGAAAAGTTTCCAAAAACTAATCTAATCTAATCAATTTTTCACAATTTGATTTAGCCTATCATTTAAACGACCAGCGACAAATTAGTTATTTTCAGCATTACAACACATTTGAGTAACAAAATCAGAAGAAAAAATAAAATATTAGATAAATAATTAGGTGGTTGGCACACTGTTGTCCATACTTTATATATTTTATAGTGTCCAGCTGTAAAACTGTGTGACCATAGTTATCTACCAAAAACATAATGACAGTGCCTAATAAATCAATTTTTTTCATATCCGAAATAAATGTTTTAAACATAAAGAATATTAATAATAAAATAATTAATATTAAGAATCCGTAATAAATATTTTTAATTTAGTCTGTTTTTATCCTTACGA
The DNA here is from genome assembly GCF_000699045.2 of Agrilus planipennis. NCBI lineage: Eukaryota > Metazoa > Arthropoda > Insecta > Coleoptera > Buprestidae > Agrilus > Agrilus planipennis. The sequence goes on along the minus strand of NW_020439506.1, from coordinate 402,717 downwards.
CAAGAATGTTTGTTCTTCAATTAGGAGTTTATGATTTTTGACTACTTTTAGACATTGAGACGGCAATTGTTTACATTTTCTCCTCACTGTCGTAGAAAGGTGGAATTTGGGTTAATTAAGAGGGTTATTAGAGTGCATCCTTGTTGAAATTACCAGGAGGGGCGGGAGGTAAAATTTAACTAAATTGGTGAAATATCACCTCAGTCTTGTAGGAGGTTGGGATTGTTAGAATTGATAAAGGAATTTATTGGTGGTCAAATGTGGAGGCGGAGGGGGTAGAGCTGAAAGATAGATATGGTAATGGTGTATATGAATTGACCGTTATTTTATCTAACCTAATCCAACATGACGAAATCATTTTGGAGCGATTTCTATATGCAGCCCTGACTCTGATTCACCCCTCCACCCTCACTGTCACCTGTAATTGATAATGAGATAATATTTCATTTTAGGTAATAGTGACAATCAAAAAGCAGGAGTTCAATATATTATTGATTCTGTGGTTGACTCCCTTCTAAGAGACTCTTCACGAAGGTAAAAGGCAACATACAATATTATATGTCCTTAGATTATACAAATCGCTTATCAGAATTGCGATAGTTTTTGAGTCAGCAAATCTTAGAGGCTTAGTTTCCATAGTAATCCAGTCAAGTTGAGTTCTCTCACATCACACTGTTTTCATAAATGGATTCCGAAATCCCTATATAACAATACGGTTTGGTTATGCCTCGTTCGAAATTTGGGTAGTGTCGCGAAAGACTTTTTTGTGACTTTTTTTCTAAAAATTTCAAAAGCTGACACTCCGTTTTAAACTGTCAATGAAACCAGGAATATGTTTAGGTACAAATGCAATGTGGCATTTCAACAAAAAGTATATGTGATTAATGGGGTCGAGTTAGGTAGAAACGATTTTTGGGATTGTTGATTTGGCCGATAAGGGTTGAGATTCGAACGAGTGCCATATTTTCTTTGAAATTGAAATTATAGTTTTGCAAGTATTAATAATATAATCAATAAATTATGTTTATCTCAAAAAATGAAATACTTGAAAAGTCATCAATTCAATATCAGAGAACTTGGCATCCGCTCAAATCTCAATTTTCTTATCGGCAAAGCTCAAAACCCTAAACATCATTTGTATCAAACTTGACTGCATATCTTACATTCTCGTACTTGTTAAAATATCACAAGCTTTAATAAATAATCTATAAACTTTATTTAATATTATACATGAATATAAAGATACGTGGCTGATTTTAAGTATCTAGGAAGTCAGATAAGTCAGGGCGGAAGGGTTAGTAGGGATATAAAGCAGAGGATTGCGCAAAGTAGAGTCGCATTCAATAAAAAGAAGTCACTTCTATGCTCGCGAACGATTAATTTAGAAATTCGAAAAAGGTTGTCAATGGTACATGTTTGGAGCATGGCGCTGTACGCGTGCGAAACATGGACAGTGGGCGCGGCGGAAATGAAAAGGTTAGAAGCGTTCGAAATGTGGTGTTATAGGCGAATGATGAGGATAACGTGGGTAGAAAAGGTTAGAAGCGTTCGAAATGTGGTGTTATAGGCGAATGATGGGGATACCGTGGATAGGGAAGGTTAGAAATAAAGAGGTATTAGAAAGAATATGAGAACAGAGGACTCTATGGAGGTCGGTAGGAAATAGGCGAGATAGATTGGTAAGACACCTTCTCAGGCATTAAGGTATAGTCAGAGACATATTAGAGGCAGAATCGGAAATTAAGAGGGGTAGAGGTAAACCTACATAAGATTACTGTTCGCAAATATATTAGGGTTGTTCGGAAACTCATTTCGTGTTTTTTTTGTGGAAATGAAAGACAGTTTTCGTATAATAAACAAATACTTTATTAAATTATATATTGACCGTTCTGGTCCAACACCTTTTGCCATCTTTCTGGTAGTAGCATAATTCCACGCTCATAAAATTTTTGGTCTTTGCTGGCAAAAAACTGATCGAGGAGGTTTTTGACCTCCTCATTTGAGGTGAAGGTTTTACCGTCTAAAAAATTTTGGAGTGACCGGAACAAATAATAATCCGATGGTGCCAGGTCTGGAGAATATGGTGGGTGTAGCATTGTATCCCATTCAAGCTGTAAAAGCTTTTGGCGAGTGACCAAACTTGTGTGAGGTCTCGCGTTGTCTTGGTGAAACACTACACCTTTCCTGTTGATTAGTTCTGACCTTTTCTGTTGAAGTGCATCATTCAGTTTGTCCAGCTGATGACAGTAGACTTCCGAATTAATCGTTGTGTTATCCGGTAAAAGCTCAAAAAAAACGATTCCTTTAAAATCCCACCAAACAGACAGCATCACCTTTTTTTGGTGAATATCGGCTTTGGAAATGGTTTGAGCCGGTTCATCTTTTTTGCTCCATGACCTCTTGCGTTTGACGTTGTTGTATACAACCCATTTTTCGTCCCCAGTGATGATGCGCTTCAAAAACGGATCATTTTCGTGACGTTTGAGAAGCGAATCGCAGACGTCAATGCGGCGACACAGATTTCTCTCTGTGAGAACATGGGGAACCCATACATCGAGCTTCGAGGATAATCCCAGGCCTTTCAAGTGGTCATAAACTGTTGAATTTGATAAATTTAACCTCAATCCGATCTCACGTGTTGTTATTCGCCGGTTCACATCAACTAATGCCTTTATCGCGTCTTTATCAGCTTCAACCGGCCTTCCCGAACGTGGTGCATCTTCGACATCAAAATTGCCGGATCGAAATTTAGCGAACCAGTTCTGGCACTGGCGTACTGTCAACACACCTTCTCCATACACATCAGTCAATTTCTTTCTGGCTTGAACAGCATTTTTACCCTTTCTGTAGTAAAACAGTAAGATATGTCGAAAATGCTGCTTATCGCTCTCCATATTTAAAAGGGCACCAACCAAAAACTACTGCGTAGAATTAATTGGAATTTTTCACACACAAGCCTTGCTATATGAGCTCTCAAAGCATATAAAAATTATACGGCTTAAATGTGAAGTTGGGTGCAAAAGAATACAATTAAATCCTCTGTCGGGAAAAAACGAAATGACTTTCCGAACAACCCGATAATTAAGGATGTGGGAACGAAGATATGAACCATCAACCGTAGTGGTTTTGCCGGGTACCTAGTTATAATAATAAATAAATTATAAATATATGCTTCAGATTTATCTACGTAGAGACCGCTTTTCTGTGGAAATGGTGGCTGGATCAGAATGATAAAATGAGAGCACAATTCAAACAATTAATTGAAAATGGTCAATTGGAAATAATTAGTGGAGGATGGAGTATGAATGACGAGGCTGTTACGCATTATCAATCGATAATCGATCAATTTACTTGGGGAATGAGGTAAAATAATAGTTTTCAAAGCGTTCGTTACAAAATTAAAACACGTTTTAGAAAATTGAATGAAACATTTGGAAAATGCGCCCGTCCAAAGGTTGGCTGGCAAATCGATCCATTTGGTCATAGTAGAGAGATGGCTTTCATCTTCTCTCAATTAGGATTTGATGGAGTATTTCTTAATAGAATCGATTATCAAGATCAAGATAAGAGACGGAGCTCGTCATCTCTAGAAATGATTTGGAAAAGTAGTGGAAGTCTAGGTAAAAAAATCTGCATTTTCTTTTTAAATTTAACAACACAAACTTAAATATTTTTTTAGAAAATAACAGTGACATATTTACTAGCGTATTGTATAATCACTATTCACCTCCTCCAGGATTTTGCTTCGACATATTATGCAATGATGATCCTATAATAGATAATCCGGAGAGTCCAGATTATAACGTCGAAAGAAAGGTAGATCATGAAATTAATTTCTAAATAATAACATACACTTAAATAATTTTACAAATTATTTGTTTACAAACAAACAAACAAATATTTACATATTCACTTAAATAGGTACTATTTCGTCCCGAGTAAGAATGAAAAAACAATTGCTACCAAAATATTCTTGATAGTTAATAACTGATTTTCATGACCAGCTTTTCTCTCTATCGAATATTTCAAATCTGTCCAAATCAATCTGCCCCTTACTTTATTACAATTCTTATACTTCCTGTTTTTATATTTTGTTGATTATTAATGCAACGGATGACAAGATTTGTACAATGTTTAATTAAGAAAAACTTAAACGCGATTCATTCCCACCGAACGATAATCCTGGTCCGCGAGTAATCACTCAGACCTACACTGTAGTGTAAAACAGAGAGTAGGAGTGGAATTTATTAGGATATCGTGTAAATAGGTGAGTGGTAGTTAGGGAGAGACAGATATGATGAACGAAATGAAGACTGAAGTGAAAAAATTTCTGTGAAATATTATGACTGCTCCAATCTTTGCCTAAATCAACAAAGGAAAACATGATTCAGAGCAGCGGTCCGGTACCTCTCGTTACAATGTTTATTACCTACCCAAGTTTTACGGTAGATAATAGGTCTCAATATCTGTTCTAGATTAACCAATAAGTATAACTAAAACTGTGTGACGTGTTTTAGTAGTTAGATCAGAGTTTGTCATTCATGAAGATATTGCAGCCAACTCGATCCGGTTCTGCCTAGTTGCGTGCAAGTTTTTCTGTGCCTTCCTTGGATCGTATAGGTGAATATTGGCGCAGTAGTAATCCACAAAAAGTATTTTTTTTTTCTTCACTATCTTTTGACATTCCTTATTTCCACACACCATCAAGTTAAACCCCATCATTGGTCAGATGGTAGGGTGGAAAGATTGTGTTAATGTTTGATATTCGAGCACAATGGCCCAGCTCTAAGATTGATCCCCTTCCGCCCGTGAGAATACTATCAAAGGCGTTTTTCTGACGTTTCGCCAACAGCTGTGAGTGATATCATCCAGGAACGTAGAGAGGTCGTAATGTCCAAACAAAAATTTTTAATCGAAGCAACTACTACTTACACCGTTACATAACCATATAAAAAACAAATCAAATTATCTGCCAATTAGTATCATTTTTATTATTATCGTAGACAGTTTTGTATGCTAAAAGGGTTCAGTCAAAAATTTTCCCACTGTCTGACGCCGTTGACGAATGACAAAATATAGTTTGATTAGTTCTCGATTGATCGTTTGCAAGTGAGGAATAAGGAATGCCAAAATACGTCTTCATCGGGTTCGTCTAATCTTTCTCTCTCTAGGCACCATAAACCACTTATTCCCACGATCCCAAAGGGATACTTAAGAGAGCTTTGCGTCCTCATCTATCACTTGCTCACCAACATCAACGACATAAAACACAGTAAATTTTTTGTTTACTCCTGAAAGTTCCCCATAACACAAAATACGCGTATTTAATTTTTAAAACAAATAATTTGTGAAACTGCTCAATTGTATTTTGTTAAAATTAATTTAAGTAGGTGACTATGTTTCAACTAGATTAAATGCCAATTAAATATGGTAACGTAGCTATCACGTTGAGGTTAGCTACGCCAGAATTCGTTTCAGCAAGTAGATATTCATATATTTAAATGGACCTTGTTGGAGCATACGTAATTCTAAAATGTAACATCGTACTACAGATGGCGTTTACTGCGCCATTTGTGGTATTTTCTAAAACGCGCTGTTAAGACAGCTGGTAAAAGTTGGTCTGTGTTCTGTCGGAGCTGTCTGCAACGCGCTGATGACACCCAAAGAGATCTAAATCGCGATCCGCGTCTGGCAGTTTCCACAGAATACAGACCACTTCGAATTATTTTATTCGATTATGGTAACGTGCCTATCACGTTGAGGTTAGGTACGACGGGATTCGTTTCAGCAAGTAGATAACCACACAAGTGGACTTTGTTGGAGCATACGTAATCCTAAAATGTAGCATCGTAGGTACTATAGATGACGTTAACCGCGCCATTTGTGGTATTTTCAAATATGGTAATATGCTATTTGTATGTTTTTGTATAGGTCAACAGTTTTCTGCAATATGTAGAAACAATGAAAACCAACTATCGTACTAATAATTTATTGATAACAATGGGTAACGATTTTAACTATCAGGATGCCGACGTTTGGTTTAAGAACCTAGACAAATTAATAAAGTAAGTTTTAATAAAAATTAACTTTATTACAGGTACACTTTACATTTGCATAGCTATAAATAAATATAAATTAACAACAATTTAATATAGGTACGCTAATCAAAGGCAAAATGATAGCTCAAAATATAATCTGCTCTATTCGACTCCATCCTGTTATTTGAATGCAGTACACGACGAGTCGAGTAAAAAGAAACTGACGTGGCCTGTTAAAACAGATGACTTTTTCCCTTATGCGTCCGATGACCATTCTTATTGGACTGGCTACTTCACCTCTCGTCCCACAATAAAGCGATTTGAAAGAGAAGGAAATAATTTCCTACAGGTAATACATGGTAACACTGTTAAGGAATGTGTGAATTAATTTTATTCAACGGCTTACGGCAGAGCCGGGCAAACTTTAACTTCGTAGGAGGCGCTACCTGAGGTTAGTTTGAGTCACTCCATACCCTTCAATGAGTACGAGACAGTAAGCAGTAATGACCCATATTGCTTTCTCTTTTTCTTCTCCCTTCCACTCCCATATCAAGCCCCTTCCCCCGTAGACGAGCGAAGCCTTTCTCGCAACTTAAATAATACTTTCGTTATTACGTTCGCAATACTATTGGGTTTGGCTATGGAAGAGGGGACTCACCTACGAAATGGAAGGGATAAGAAAAGGAAAGAATCATCTCACTCGCACTCGCAAGATCAATGAGGAGCTCCTTGGCTATACCTGAGGAGCTCTCGGGAGTCAAAAGAGCCGAGTTTGCCCGGCTCTGGCTTACGGCACGTACTGTTCGTTTCAAGAAGTTGGAGATATGCCCCTTCCCTTTATTAGGATGCGCCGTAGCATAATTCCAAATTCAATCATATTTGTCTGCGTAGCTTATTCCGATCATCGAGCGAGAGCTAGAGCTGGACAAAAGTGTACAGTACCATTTGCAAAATTATTTAAACTGCCTCGTTAAAATTTAAGAATATACTTTCCGAACAACCCTATATTTCGAATTCATGACCTATTGTTTGCTGTTGAGAGTAAAAGCAAGAACAGACTTTTTTGAAAAATTATCACTAGATAAATCAATTTTTATTTGTGTCTACGGTGTGATTTTCAAAGTTGAATCGTAGGCATTTAAACATATAGAATAATCAGATAAAAAGGTTGGAATTTCGCCGATTATGATTATGAAAAAAAAACTAATAATTTATGATTGCTTTTAAAAGTAAGTGTCAAACAAATTCACTTCCCACTATATAGGGAAATTGTTGTAATCTTTTATCAGATTTTTCTCAATGTCGATACGACCCAAAGGAAAATTTAATAAATTCATTAAAGTGAATTATTCTTTGAATTAAGTTATACAGATAACCTTAAATTAATAAGGAAAACTGGTAGTTATCTATAGTGGTAAAAATTAATTCAAAAATTAATTCACTTTAATGTATTCAAAACCTTACAGATATTTTTATAAAACGTCTTAATAAATTCGAACCCCAGTTTGTTCTGAAGTTTATTCACACTTTTAAACATGCTATTATTTCGGATAAAATAAAAACAACACATCCTTAGTTTGTTCATTATACATAAAGTGATAAACAAAGTGTGTTGTCTTTATTTTATCTAAAAGACGATTTATCACAAAGTGGTCACCGAATTAATTCGGTATATTTCTTCTTGTTTATTGACGTTGATCGTATCGACCTCAAAGGTCGCACTTAAGATTAGTCAAATATTAGTTTTGTTTTGTGTAACTTTATCATAATCACTCTTTGTTAATATAAATTTCAAAACTTCGATAGGTTTGCAAGCAATTATATGCCTTAGCCGGATTAGGTTCAGAAGAGGAAGACAATTTAAACTCACTGAGAGAAGCAATGGGCGTATTGCAGCACCACGATGCCATTACTGGTACCGAAAAGCAACATGTTGCCGCTGATTATGCACGTTTGTTGAATAGAGGATTTAATCAATGTTCTACTGCCACCAAAACAGCTCTGAAGTAATAAATTAGCAATTATTATTTATTTTATCAATTCCAGGGGCGGATCCAGAGGTGCAGGGTCCACATTTACGTGCAGTTCTTTCGCTAGAGAATTGGTCAATTATTATAGTGAAACGTCGTGTTTAAGACCAGCATATAAAAAATATCGATCAAACATCTTTAGACGATTATCTCGATTCGAGAAAAAAAAGCACAATTTTTTTAAGCCCCCTCCTTTATAAAATCCTGGAACCGCCCCTGATTAATTCTTTAACTGATCTTCTTAATTCAATTTCAAGCAAATTAGCAAACAACGATACCAATAACTCTTCAACTGCTGTGGAATACCAACAATGCCAGTTTAATATCAGCGAATGCACTGTTAGCGAAAACGAAAATAGTTTCGTGGTAACAATTTATAATCCATTGAGCCGTCCGGTTAATAATTACGTTCGTTTGCCTGTACTGCATGACAATTATGAAGTCCATGACCCTGAAGGCAAGTTGATTAATTGCACAAGTCAACCTAGTCTGGGGTTGTAAATTAGTATGAGCAAAATTGGACTTGGTCTTACATTCTTGCTAGATCAAGACCAAGACCGAACGAACAAGACGAAAACTAAACCAAAGATTAAACGAACAAGACTAAGTCTTAAACCAAGACCGAATATGTAAGACCAAGGCCAAATACGCAAGGCAAAATGAAAAATTATCACTTACGGTGGATTTATGATTTAAACTATTTGAATCAACTTTAATATATTCTTTTTATTATGTTAGCGCGGAAAGCTCGTTTTGCGTGGTATGAAATAGGGAAGAAATGGCCTCTTTTCAGCCGTGTTTTAGTCGGGAGGCAATGAAATTAGTCTTTTGAGCGCATGCGCTGAATTTTATGGGCATGCGCAGAAATCAGTTGTTCAATGACAATATCTTTCTAACCTCTAAATCATTTACTCTTATTTCACCAACTATCAATTTAATGACGAGCTTTCCACACAAACATGACAAAAAATAGTATACGTACCTCGGGAAGAAACAGGGTTATCTCATACTGCATGTTTGCAGTCTGAAAAAACCCTATTTTTTCCCTTGATACGTAATGTACTATTTTGTCATGCTAGCGCGGAAAGCTCGTTTTGCGTGCTATGAAATAGGAAAAAAATGGCCTCTTTTCAGCCGTGTTTTAGTCGGGAGGCAATGAGATTAGTCTTCTGAGCGCATGCGCTGAAGTTTGTGAGCATGCGTAGAAATCAGTTGTTCAATGACAATGTCTTTCTAACCTCTAAATCATTTACTCTTATTTCACCAACTATCAATTTAATGACGAGCTTTCCGCACAAACATGACAAAAAATAGTATACGTACCTCGGGAAGAAACAGGGTTATCTCATACTGCATTTTTGCAGTCTGAAAAACCCCTATTTCTTCCCTTGATACGTAATGTACTATTTCTTGGAGCAAAAAGTGTTTAGTATTAAATTTTCAGTTTAGTTTACTAGATAAAAAAAGAGAAACTTTACCACTGTTTCATCTCTATCGAAT
>NW_020439506.1:373937-387417 GCF_000699045.2 Agrilus planipennis | reverse complement strand
ACTTATCTGACTTCCTAGGTATCTAAAATCAGCCACTTCTTCTAATTGTTCGTCTCCTATCTTTATATTCGCTCTTTCCCTACTTTTTCTTCCCTTGCATACCAGTATTTTAGTTTTACTTTTGATATTGTACTAGGAAATATAAAACTAATGCTTTCTGTGAATAAGATACTCTGACACATCAGCACGCCTCCGGCGGGCAGGAGCTTTAAATATACTACAATCTGTCATAAATCTACCTAACCCAACAATGCCGTCACCAATGCATATACATCTCCAAGCAGTCTGCCGTAGTATTGCCTATTTTATGTCATAGGCCACCAAATATTATTTTTCAACGTTCGATAACTATGCTTCATTATCATTTCCGCATCCAATATATATATCAAAATGATCAGCATATTCACCTGTACAACATACTAAAAATTCATATTCATTGATGACGTCTTTTTTGGTTGGTTAGGTGGATTTATGACAATCTGGAGTTCATGTAATGCCCCTGCCCTGTCATGAGTATTTGAATCACAGAAAGCATTAGTTTTATACATTTCTTAGTACAATATCGGAATTTCATACAATTCCTAGGAAATTTATACGTTTCCNCACAAGTCAACCTAGTCTGGGGTTGTAAATTAGTATGAGCAAAATTGGACTTGGTCTTACATTCTTGCTAGATCAAGACCAAGACCGAACGAACAAGACGAAAACTAAACCAAAGATTAAACGAACAAGACTAAGTCTTAAACCAAGACCGAATATGTAAGACCAAGGCCAAATACGCAAGGCAAAATGAAAAATTATCACTTACGGTGGATTTATGATTTAAACTATTTGAATCAACTTTAATATATTCTTTTTATTATGTTAGCGCGGAAAGCTCGTTTTGCGTGGTATGAAATAGGGAAGAAATGGCCTCTTTTCAGCCGTGTTTTAGTCGGGAGGCAATGAAATTAGTCTTTTGAGCGCATGCGCTGAATTTTATGGGCATGCGCAGAAATCAGTTGTTCAATGACAATATCTTTCTAACCTCTAAATCATTTACTCTTATTTCACCAACTATCAATTTAATGACGAGCTTTCCACACAAACATGACAAAAAATAGTATACGTACCTCGGGAAGAAACAGGGTTATCTCATACTGCATGTTTGCAGTCTGAAAAAACCCTATTTTTTCCCTTGATACGTAATGTACTATTTTGTCATGCTAGCGCGGAAAGCTCGTTTTGCGTGCTATGAAATAGGAAAAAAATGGCCTCTTTTCAGCCGTGTTTTAGTCGGGAGGCAATGAGATTAGTCTTCTGAGCGCATGCGCTGAAGTTTGTGAGCATGCGTAGAAATCAGTTGTTCAATGACAATGTCTTTCTAACCTCTAAATCATTTACTCTTATTTCACCAACTATCAATTTAATGACGAGCTTTCCGCACAAACATGACAAAAAATAGTATACGTACCTCGGGAAGAAACAGGGTTATCTCATACTGCATTTTTGCAGTCTGAAAAACCCCTATTTCTTCCCTTGATACGTAATGTACTATTTCTTGGAGCAAAAAGTGTTTAGTATTAAATTTTCAGTTTAGTTTACTAGATAAAAAAAGAGAAACTTTACCACTGTTTCAAAAAAAGGATCTACAGGAATGTCCTCGGCATAAGTGTTCATTGTTTCTATGTCTGGATAACACAGGGTTGAAATATACCTATAGACAAACTAATTTTTTTTTTATATTTTTTACTTCTTTCAAGTACCATTTTTTTCATTAAAAGTTGAATTTATGAGTTGGAGAAAAAGTGAATTTAATCATTGAAGGAAGGGTAGATAAGTTTATCAAAACCTTCAACAGTATTCTCCTTAAAATCATGACAAGCTAACATGTATGAGATGAGAAAAAATTTCAGCATTTAAGACTTTGTGCTTAAAAGAATTATTAAAAAATACATAAGTATTAGATTAAATGAGTAAGACCAAGACAACACGCAAGACCAAGACTGAGACTATATCAACAAGACCAAAACCACTACCAAAAATGGGACAGTCTAGCTCTTAATCTTGCTTTACGCATCACTATTGTAAATGAATAAAACAATAGAGTGATAATTTATGACGCTCGGCTTTCAAAATCGTTTCATTATCAGGATTTTGAAAATTCCTAATATCAAACTCAAAAAAGTTGCAGTTTGTGGTCGCTTTGAAAACATTTCTACATGAAATAAAAAGGAAAAACGATTAAGAGAGCTGTCATGTACGATCTATCGTTAGTTATCGAATTAAAATCTAAACTCAAAATTAGCCGAGGGTAGCAAAATATTAAAATATTTAACCTCAAAATTCGAAGGATGCTAATTTAGCTTATTTAGTTTTGAAATTAGGATATCTCTATATTCCAATATGCTGAGGTAATTCTGTGGCTTAATTCATATTCAGTGTCGAAATTAAGATTAATACATTCCAAAATTTTGATATGCTGGGACAACTATCAAAAGATAGCTCGAAAATTACTCCTCTGTGGGTTGTTATACCCTTCTATTTTACCGAGTAATGCTATCGAAAACAACAAGAGGACTCCTCACTTTATTTATAGAAACTGGCTTTCATTTAATCTCTCAGTAACTTTAGATTCAGGTAGTCCTTGATGTGTTGATCGAAAGTCTTAATGGTCGTAAAGTCCTCAAAATTCATGTTTTCAAGACATAGGTATAACCCTCTGAAGTTAGACTTTTAGTAGGTTGTGCAACTGTGTAAAACTGAAGCATGTTTTTGTATATCTTCTATCACTTCAGCATTTATATTTTTCTCAACTTCTTGTTGTTCTATTCTTGCTCTAACATTGAATTTAGCAAGAAGGTCCTATGAGCAGATGTTATCATCATCATAAAGTCTTCAGTTCTAAGACTGGTTGGACACGCACTTCCACTCCTTCCTATCCTGAGCTAATCTTCGCATTTCTCTAAAACTAGATGTTATAACTAGAATGAAATTAGCTTTTGTAAACTACTGTGATGTAGTAAACAAAAATCGCACTTTTGAGGGTCAAATGGTACGTAATCGCGCAATCTAACCACGCTATACATCGGTTCGTAGGCTCCCTTACTCACACCTTCTCCACATATTATGTGTTTGTATATTTAACATATGTGCATCGAAATACATACACATATACACCAGTGCGAAACCCCCGAAAAGTCTAACTTCGGAGAGTTATATCTTTAGGCTTTAACGACCGTTGAGACTCTTGATCCACACATCAGGAACTATAATACTCGAATCCAAAGTTTGAGAAAGTTTAACCGAGCACCGTTTTCCATAAAGAAACTGCGAGGACCTTTTGGTCTTTTTAAGAGGATTACCTAGCGAAATAAAACGACACAATAGTCAACCAACTATTTAAGAATTGTCCCAGCATATGGAAATAACAGTAATAACTTATAATATACACATGAAGGACTAACTGAATTTAATGTTTCGGAGAATTAAACCGAGGACCTTTTTTCATAAGAATAATGGGAGGTATTTAAAATTCCTGAAATGTCTGAATTTGATTTGATTTGAATTCAGCGTTCCAACTGTATCAAAAAAAGCAAAACTGGTCCTAGTTTCGTAATAGGTATATCTTGACCAGTGTTGTTAATTATAAAATAAGGTGCTTTTGAAAATATGAAATGAACGTCGTTTTAGGAAAAAAAATTGCCACGGAAACCATTTCTTTACCCAAAGCAATTCTTAATATTCCTGGTAGAGACAGTAAAGCCACTCAGGAGATACTTTTCTTGGCTGAGAATTTACCTCCGTTAGGATTCAAAACTTATTATGTTTCCAAAACTGAAGGAGTTGTATCTAATAAAACTCATCAAGAATTTCAGGCAAATGTAAGTGATGAACTAAGAGAATAAGTTTTATTTAAGTTTTCATTATTTAGCCAAATAAAAATAGTAATGGAGACGTCGAAGTAACGAAAGGTGATATCGGTTTGACTTACAACGAAGAAACGGGTCTTTTGACAGGAATAAAGATGAACGGAGAATACATACCAATTACTCAAAAATTCCTTCTGTATAGAGGATTCATTGGAAATAATGGAAATTCAGCAAATAGATCATCGGGTGCTTATATTTTTAGACCTAATGATTCGAATGTGTATACAGTTTCGGAAAAAGCCACTATAGAAACTTACTTGGGAAGTTTAATTGTCGAAATTAGACAAACATTCAGCGACTGGATAAGTCAAACAATTCGCTTGTACTGTTCGGAGAACTTTGTCGAATTTGATTGGATTGTTGGACCAATTCCGACCGAGTATGTGCTGATATTTTATTGTATTTAATTATGTAAATAGGTACTAATTGCTATTTTATACAGCGGAGGTAACGGTAAAGAAATTATAACTCGGTACACCACAACTTTGAAAACAAATTCGACCTTCTATACGGATTCCAATGGTAAGGAAATTTTAAAAAGAGTAAGAAACTTTAGACCAACGTGGGATTTGAATGTTTTTGAAAATGCATCTGGTAATTATTATCCCGTCACATCTAAAATATCAATTAGAGATGAAACAAATGGTTTGGAAGTGGCTGTCCTTACCGACAGACCCGAAGGTGGAAGTAGTCTAAGCGATGGTGAAATCGAACTTATGGTTGGTATTTGCTATTAGGGGCCGTTCAAGTATTACGTAAGCACTATGGGGGGTGGGGGGTCTTTGTTTTGCTTATTTTGGATGACATGGGGGGTAGGGGAGTCTAGATGATGATTACGTCATCGGTAGTTATTTACTTTTTTACACAAATGGCAACCCTCACATTGTCTATGCTTGAAAATGAAACGCATTTTTAAAAATTCCCGCAAATAATGCATACGTTTAGGCACTCGCTTTAGAACCGATTAGGGGAATTACCGCGCGCTATTCACTTGTCTAAATTTTCTCCGTTAGTGTATTGTTTTGTTTGGATACTATAGCGAGTAGACGTATTGTAAGCATAGCAAAGCAAGTTAACATTTGTGTTACCGTTGATTCCATTAGCCAAAGTTTAACGTTTAAATAAGATGTCGTTTCAAATAGACAAATCCAAGTTATACCAAAAATTGTTTCAAAGTTTTAAAAAATCTCATGCGAGTACGAAAGTACAAAATGTACAACGTAGTTAACGAAGTGTGGCGAAATTATAAATTACAAGCAAAGTCCGACAAGGAACTAGATATTATTGTATCTAAGAGAATTGAAGAAGAATTGCAAGCGGCGACTAAGAATAAATCCAATCTACTACATTTTTTTTCCAAGGTGAGTTACGAAATCATTTTAGGTACCTATAAGTACTAGAAATATTAGAAATCGCCAAATAGTTTCTCTTTACATTGTATAACAATAATTTAGAGGTTTTATGATTAGAAAATATTATGGCCTATCGCAAAGTATAGAGGTAATATTCATTATATAGATTTATTTCTTAAGATTGACTCCGTCAATTGGCCACAAAATACAGTGTGTTAGTTTTCTCTATGTGATGGGTTCGATTCCTGGCTTTAAAGATTATTTACAATACATTTATAATTGAAAAATGTTTACGTAAGCATGGGAGGAGGGGGTAAGAGCTTTGCTTACTTTTGCTGACAAGGGGGATGGGGGGGTAAATGATTGTAATAAATCTGTTACGTAATATTTGAACGGCCCCTTATATGTGCATTAGTATTTTTATGTATCCAATTAAATAAATTTTTAAGATTCATCGCAATTGCTTTGCTGACGATTCTTTTGGCGTTGGGGAAGCATTAAATGAATACGCCTATGGAAAAGGTTTGGTGGTTAGGGGTTCGCATTATTTTAGTTCCGGGTCATTCTTAAAATTAACAGGTTAACGAATAAAATTTATCGCTTTCGAAATGGTTTTGGTCTGTTACTATTTTTCAGGAGATCAAACCTTAGCTTCTCAACAGAAAGATATAGCACAACGTAAGCTACTGAGAGCGTGGACTTTCTTAGCTCCAACCGACGGTCTTTCTTTCAAGGAATACAAAGAGAAACACGTTTTACAGTACGAAGGACTCGTCAAAGCTTTGCCGAAGAATGTTCAAATCCTTACGCTTGAGCCTTGGATCGATCAATCGTTTTTGCTTCGATTAGAACATGTTTTCGAAGTAAACGAAGATCCCCATTGGTCGAGCAATCAAATCGTTGATCTCAATGTGAGTGATTCCTTATGAATTTATGAATCCCTTAAAATGGCTACAATATTTTATCAGGTAATTCTTCTTTTAGGACATTTTTACATCGTTTGAAATAACGTCAATAGAAGAAACGACTCTTGGCGCAAATCAGTTATTGAAAGAAAACGAACGTTTATATTTTACTAGAGAGACGAACGAATGTCGATTCGATTGGAAAAACGCAAATAAAATATATGACGCCACCAAAAAATTAAAAATTGAGCTGATGCCAATGCAAATAAGAACTTTTATTATAGATATTAAAAAGAAGTAGATAAATGACGAAACAGTGTACTTAAAAATCACAAACGGTTTTTATTGATGATGACATTTGGAAAAATATACATAAATTATATTGCTTTTNCACAATTTTAACAGAAAGTTTGAAAAGATATTTACAAACAAGAATAATAAAAATAGAAATATATATAGAAACATTTTAACATGATATAGCGGCCAGGTATGCGCGGCCACAACGCTAACACTGTTTATTGTACTTTTAATAGTAATATGGAAATACATACTTACAATTGGCAGTACTTACCAGTCATTTGTGAAATGTCAATGACGTTTGAAACGATTGAGATCTCATTTATTTGTACTTTTAGCAGTAATTTTAATAATAATTTGGAACCGTCTTTACTCTATACTTGGCATTATTGCCAATTCTAGAATGTCAATGACGTTTGGCACACTGAAATTTCTCTTGTTTGTTCTTTGTTGTAGTTTCAATGACATATGATAGTGTAGTGACTGCAATGTTACAAACTTGACAACAGAAATTTTGTTATTCTTGAGAACATGCAATTGTCTTAACTTATGAAAGGTTACCGGACTTCACTGTCAGTACCGTAATTCCTTTTTCTTCCTTCTCGTACGTAAATTATTGGTTAACGGGTTTCGCGCCGCTGATTGGTATGCGTGGACACGTATAATAAATTTTATTAATAGGCAAAAGTATGCGTTATAATAGCATTGTAACCGTGGTTAAGAGCCAATCGCCTGTACGTTTACCAACCTGTTGATTGCGGTAAATGCGTGTAAGTACGTGACAAAGATACTTAGCATTCAATCGAACCTAAATATATGTATTTTATATACCGGTTGCTAAAGAGCAGATCTTGGCGTAGGGAATCTCAAAGTGCGAACTGTCAATATATATAAAAACTGTGTATTTTCCCACAAAAAAAAACTTCCAGCTAGTGTATGCGCACGGCGCCGTTCTCTCAGTATTAGAGATGTCAAGATTTGCATTTTCGCATATGGTATATATGTTAACGGTAATCCGTCATTGCATACAATTCCTAGGAAATGTATATAATTCCTAAAATCACCCGGAAATGTGTGAAATCAATTATATTAAACCCATTTCTTTGGAAATCTATACATTTTCTAAATAGCAATCGGAAATGTATTACATTCAAGATGTATTCACAGATAACTCTGATTCTCAGTTTACCAAGTGTTTTATTCATTTTATTCACAGAGAGCATTAGTTTTATGAATTTCTTAGTACCTGCAATATCGGAATTTTATACAATTGCTAGGAAATGTGTATGTTTCCGAGGATGTGTGTATTAAAAAATCTTTGAAACAATATTTTATACATTTCCTAAATAGTCTCGGAATTCCTGTATTTCATACATTTCCGGTAACATATACACCGATTATGCAGATAGAATGCAGGCACTGCTAGAATAGATTCAGCTCGTGTTAAATTTTGATAGAGGGAGAAGGGGGCAGATAAGTGAAGGGGTGGAGTGGGGAGTGCAAATTTGTACATCCGAAAAACAATTCAATGTATAAAAATGGACAGTTTAGTGTCTAAAAACTTCGTAAATAGACAAATTTAAACTCTATAAGAGCAAAGGCTTTCACGGCCGGAATCCATAGTAGAATGAAGATTCGGGCCATAGGGCCGTGGTCTAAGTGAACTATTCTGTCCAGACGTTTCGTCGGTTACTGCGGCTGACATCTTCAGTGGTAGTGCGGTGTTTACAACGACGTCGCTGTCGAGACTTCGTGATATTATCTACGTTCACGTTGTCAACGCAGCACTACCACTGAGGATGTCACGCAGTAGCTGACGAAACGTCTGTTCAGAATAGTTCACTTAGACCACGGCCCTATAGCCCGAATCTTCATTCTACTATAAATTTAAATTGTTTCGTATTTCACGAAACTAATTCTTCTATCAATTTTTTACGATCAATTTCGTTAACAACATCATGATAAATATGCAACATCACAATATGATTCAATTTTGTTTAGCCCATCGTTGATCGAATGTAACTTTTAAGACGTTTTAATGCTAAAAACCATTCATGCACTTCATGAACCGGGAATCGCCATAAGAAGCCGAACAAATTCAGGAAATTCGGGTAAAATATACCGAATGCCTAACTGCTTTCTCGCAATAATTGTCTTCTGTTGTCTATTTATTTCATGTGTTATGTTATGTATAAGTATATTAATCCAGAAAAGCAATAGAGAAGGACCTGTACCTACAGAGGCGTATAAAACCAACCTGTACGTAGGACTGGTAAAATAAAGATACATTTAAAAGTACAAAAAAAATACATAGAAAACTTACGGTTAAAATTTTTATAGTAAAAACGCATAATAAAAATTATTAAACTTATAAATAATTAATTTTAGTAATCACATAAGATTATACAAGCTAATAGACAAGATTCTATACAGGGTTTAAACAATTTTAATGGTCTTAGCATCGCTGGGGTTAAGACCCATTTTTTAAGTTTGTTTTATTACTTTTTTTGTAATTTATAGATTCTTAAGTTCTTTTGGAAGGCAGTTGAAATATTTGTATGCCGTTACCAAACAGCTTTTTTGACCATTAGTCTTTCTAGGTGCTAATGCAGTCTGTATAATCTTATTTCTATTAACGCTTCAAGACTTAATGTTGATCTTAATTCCTCATAGAAATGAACTAAGCAATTTAATATATATATATATATAGGATTGATTTATCGACATAGGCCTTTCTTCTGCAGTTTTGTGAAATATTTTTACAATTTTTTTTGCAAGGAATGTAAGGTATATAATACATTATTGTAAGAACCACTCCAAGCTATGATTCCGTAGTAGGCAGTATTTTGAAACAAATCATAGTAGATCATATTAAGAATGTCTTATGACATGCAATATTTCAATCTATGGAAGGCAAAAACCAAATATCGCAATTTTTTAACTTTATTAGTTACATGATTTTTAAATCTCATTTTATAATCTATAAGATACATCTAGATACATGTTGTCAGTTGCTTTTTTTAATTCTCTATCACCAATATCTAAATTAATGTTCTCTGTAAAAATATCCTCATAATTGTTGTATTACATGTAGACAAACTTATCAACATTAATCTTCAATTTGTTTACATAAGGCCACTTATTAATATAAACAAGAGGCTGATTCATTTTGAATTTGGTTTCAACCCAGGTTTGCTCTGAACTAAACACAACAGTGTTATCAGCAAACGATATAGCATTTTTTGTTATTAAATTTAATAGGCCATTGATGTAAATTAAAAATAAAAGAGAGCCCAAGACTATACCCTGGGACACCACATTTTATTACCAATAGATTACTTTTACTAGAACCGTATTTAACTATTTGCTTTCTATTGAAAAAATAACTCTTCAATAATTGGAATGCTGGGCCTCTAATTCCAATATGTTTTAGTTTAACTAAAAGCATGTTATATTCCACAGTGTCGAATGCCTTCGCAATATCGAGAAACGTGGTTACAATAGGTTTGTTTTTATCTAATTTTTCAAAAATCAAAGCTGTAATGTGTGAGGACATCATTGGTACTATGACTAGACCTGAAACCGTATTGATTGTTTGCAATAATGTCATCTTAAAGTGCCGGGATACGTGTAGCTATTATTTTTTCAAAAATTTTCTCAATATTTGAAACAAGAGCGATAGGTCTGTATTGGTTTGGCGAATTTTTGTTACCATTCTTAGAAACTGGAACCACTTCAGCTATTTTGAGTGCATCAGACCCATTTTGATTTGGTAATACACAAATTAAATAAGTGCTACTGGTTTCGAAATAAAGTTACTAATTCTTTATACATATGATTTAATGCTGTATTCATATTAAATGAATTAATGTTGCATATACCTACTTGTCACTATTAATATAACCATTTCCCTCCAAGAAACTAGCAGGTGGGGCCTCTTTTTACGGTGTAACACATATCCCATAAGGAAGGAGAAAGGATTTAAAAGAGAATTCTTATCGTAAATTTAAATATGTAGTATATTTCGTAAAATACGCAGAAAAAAATGACAGAAATTTTTAAAGAAACGTAATTCCGACTACGATTAAGATTTAATGTGAGGTATTTGTCTAGTTGGAAGCAGACTTCTAGATACAGTTGGAGAAGGTGAAGATTTTAGGAAATACGAACTGAAGAAATATTTAGAATCCGACAAAGATACAAAGGACGAAAATTTGTTAGAGTAGAATGGCTCGTTCTCAGCATTCTGTAACAAGTGTTCCAGCAGAACGCCTATTTTCAAAAGCTGGTTTGGTTGTAAAGAAGCATAGGAATAAACTAAATGCTGAGTCGGCCAGGACCATTGTTATGTTTAAATTGGAGATATACATGTTCACTAAAGTTGCAACTTGAGTGAAATTCTTGTCGTTAAGCGGTATATACAACCGATAAAACGCATAAGAGAACTAGCATTTTTGTCATGTTAGCGCGGAAAGCTTGTTTTGCGTGCTATGAAGTAGGGAAGAAATGGCCTCTTTTCAGCCATGTTTTAGTCGGTAGGCAATGAAATTAGTCTTTTGAGCGCATGCGCTGAAGTTTATGGGCATGCGCGGAAATCAGTTGTTCAATCACAATGTCTTTCTAACCTCTAAATCATTTACTCTTATTTTGCCAACCATCAATTTAATAACGAGCTTTCCGTACAAACATGACAAAAAGTAGTATACGTACCTCGGGAAGAAACAGGGTTGTCTCAGATTGCATGTTTGCTTCGGCTCGGGTTGCAATTCACATGCAGTCTGAAATAACCCTGTTTCTTCCCTTAATACGTAATGTACTATTGTATCGAAACATTTAATCTTGTCTCATCTCGTCTTTTTCCAGACAGCCATATATCGTCTTGTTTCCAATCAAAATTCTGTCAAGACGAGACAAAACATAAGCGAGTCGAGATGAAACAAGACCAGGCGCACACTTTATCTCGTCTCACTGCAACACTATTGTTCTTAAGTTTTGGGAAGTCCGGGATAGTTGAACCTCTTTTTGTTTAAAGTATCGTATTTTCTTATAAATAAGGCTTAGTGATTTAATTATAATAATAAAAAGTAGCTTGTTTATTTAGGTTTACTTATGCATAATTACTTTTTCGATATTATAGTACTGAAATATGTTATATATATTTGAATGAAAATTGGGATATGAGTGAACTCTCCCCATCCTTAGGGGCCACTTGAGTTGAACATTGCTTTTTAAAGGGTAAAATAAAAACATTTTGCAGCTTAAATCACATATATATTAAACAAAACATCACAAAATTAAATTAAATTATAATGAAACACAGTTATTGCTCTTCTTATAAAGAAAAAAAAAACAAAACTTCAACATATTCTTTAACATTCCACAATCAACATTTTGTTAAAAAAAATGGTAAAGGTCCCCGAAGGGGGTGGGCGGGATCGAAAGAGAAGGTCTCCCCCACCACTGTACCATAAAAAGTTCGTGGCGGTTCAAAGTTAATAAATATGNTTTTCTCTATGTGATGGGTTCGATTCCTGGCTTTAAAGATTATTTACAATACATTTATAATTGAAAAATGTTTACGTAAGCATGGGAGGAGGGGGTAAGAGCTTTGCTTACTTTTGCTGACAAGGGGGATGGGGGGGTAAATGATTGTAATAAATCTGTTACGTAATATTTGAACGGCCCCTTATATGTGCATTAGTATTTTTATGTATCCAATTAAATAAATTTTTAAGATTCATCGCAATTGCTTTGCTGACGATTCTTTTGGCGTTGGGGAAGCATTAAATGAATACGCCTATGGAAAAGGTTTGGTGGTTAGGGGTTCGCATTATTTTAGTTCCGGGTCATTCTTAAAATTAACAGGTTAACGAATAAAATTTATCGCTTTCGAAATGGTTTTGGTCTGTTACTATTTTTCAGGAGATCAAACCTTAGCTTCTCAACAGAAAGATATAGCACAACGTAAGCTACTGAGAGCGTGGACTTTCTTAGCTCCAACCGACGGTCTTTCTTTCAAGGAATACAAAGAGAAACACGTTTTACAGTACGAAGGACTCGTCAAAGCTTTGCCGAAGAATGTTCAAATCCTTACGCTTGAGCCTTGGATCGATCAATCGTTTTTGCTTCGATTAGAACATGTTTTCGAAGTAAACGAAGATCCCCATTGGTCGAGCAATCAAATCGTTGATCTCAATGTGAGTGATTCCTTATGAATTTATGAATCCCTTAAAATGGCTACAATATTTTATCAGGTAATTCTTCTTTTAGGACATTTTTACATCGTTTGAAATAACGTCAATAGAAGAAACGACTCTTGGCGCAAATCAGTTATTGAAAGAAAACGAACGTTTATATTTTACTAGAGAGACGAACGAATGTCGATTCGATTGGAAAAACGCAAATAAAATATATGACGCCACCAAAAAATTAAAAATTGAGCTGATGCCAATGCAAATAAGAACTTTTATTATAGATATTAAAAAGAAGTAGATAAATGACGAAACAGTGTACTTAAAAATCACAAACGGTTTTTATTGATGATGACATTTGGAAAAATATACATAAATTATATTGCTTTTTATTTGTTCATTTGTGCTTATTCATACTTAACCAACTACAAAAAAGGAGAATAATCTCGATTAGTTACCAAATTGTTTTGAATTATGTATGTATGTTACCGGAAATGTATGAAATCTAGAAATTGTATACAATTATACACACATATCCTGGGAAATGTATACATTTCCTAGGAATTGTATGAAATTTCGATATTATACTCATCATCATCATCATAAGGTCATCAGTCCTAAGACTGGTTGGACACGTACCTCCACTCTTTCCTATCCTGAGCTAAACTTAGCATTTCCCTAAAACTAGAACAGCCCACATCCTTAACTATTTGCGAACAGTAATCTAATCTAGGCTTACCTCTATCCCTCCTAACTCCTGTTTCTGCCTCTAATATGTCTCTGACTAGACCTTCATGCCTGAGAAGGTGTCCTACCAACCTATC
>NW_020439506.1:343338-368522 GCF_000699045.2 Agrilus planipennis | reverse complement strand
ACTAGCGTAAAATATATTTGGTAATATACCTATTACCTTAGTTTTGGCCAAATTATTGTACTAATAAATAAATATTTAATCATTCTAGAGAAGGTTAAAAATGAAGAGGTATTAGAAAGAATAGGAGAACACAGGACTCTATGGAAATCAGTAAGTAATAGGCGAGATAAGTTAGTAAGGCACCTTCTTAAGCATGAAGGGCTACTCTGAGGGGTAAAAATAGACCTAGATAAGATTACTGTTCGTAAATAGTTAAGGATGTGGGATTTTCTAGTTTTAGAGAAATGGGAATGATAGCTCAGAATAGGAAAGAGTGGAGGTGCGTGTCTAACTAGTCTGACGACCTTATGACGGTAACGTAAAAAATCTGACGAAAGGTATCACGACTCAATATGAATCTACCCTAACCTTACTTAACCTAGGTTCGTCCGTTTCTGGAACTCCAGCCAAATCGCTATCGCAAATTACATGTACCAGTAAACGTACGAAAGGAACATGAGATTCTGGGTAGTTAGGGGAAGTCCGGGAGATTTGAACCGCTTTTTGTTTATTAGTGTAGTGTATTATGTAGCTTATTTATTTAGGTTTACTTATGCATAATTACTTTTTCGATATTATAGTACTGAAATGTGATATATATATTTGAATCAAAAATGGGATATGAGTCAACTCTCCCCATCCTTAGGGACATTTTTAAAGTGGAACATTTTGCAGCTTAAATCACAGATATTTTAAACAAAACATCACAAAATGAAATTAAATTATCAAGAAACACAGTTATTGCTTCTTATAAAGAAAAAAAAAACAAAACTTCAACATATTCTTTAACATTCCACAATCAACATAATTATTCAACATTTTGTTTACAAAATTAAACATTTATTGTTTGTTTAATTAAACTTGTTGGTCTTTCTTAACGTTTTGTTTAAATTATATACTTATTCTGGTCATTTGGTATTATCAATCAGCCTTAATAATTACTTTCAGTCAGCTGGTAAACTAAAAATCTAATTCTGGCCACATTCATGACAAATGAAATCATCAATATCCAATTTAAATTTATTAGTTACTTCGACTCGAACTGATCTTGATTCTTTTTCATATATGTATCTACACAAATCAGGGAAAGAAAGAATTTATCTTTTAACAAAATGTTTGAACTGATACTGTTCAGATTCGGTTCTAAAACACACGACGGCCTTTAGTTCACATGCTGACCGCGAAAGCCTTTACCAAGAAAATGTTTCATGAATAGCCATCGCAAATTACATTATAAAAGGTGAACATACTATAGCATAGGCAGTCGCAGACTAGGGGAAGGAAGTCAGCCTGCCCTTTGGTTCTGGGGGCCCCCAAATTTTAAAAAGAAATTTTTATTGAAATCCCAAATAAGATCAAAATTCTCATTAAGTTGGAGGACTGGGGCATACGCAAATAGAATCTACATCAGTTTTTGCAAAATGTATACTGCTAATACATCAGTTTTTGTGCAGACCGGGTCTCATCTCATTTTGCCGTCCTGGGCTTCCAGCGGGCTTAGTCCGCCATTGACTTTATAACACCCTCTGTAATTGTCGTGCATATATTGTATATTATATCAGTTGAGATACACAATATTTCGATTCACAGAAATCCCGCCTCCTTGTGCAAAACAATTGCTACCAAATTAATAAGGACTTAAAAAGTAATTTCAACAATAAACATTACATTAACTTCAAAAGGTTACTTAACGTTGACATACTACAAGCGGAATTAAATTTAAAGCAATATGTAGATGTATACTAGGTCAACTCCCTCCTTCCTCCTTCAAGATAGGTTATCGCAGCAGACTCGGTTTTCAGCACTTACTCCGCTTGATGAATTGTTAGTAAAGTTCCGTAGTTGACCCATGAACTAGCTCTTTTATTACTTGATAAGGAATTATAAATTATTTGTCTACTTGAAGCGCAGTACATGGCCGTTTCTGTCAACAAAACAGCAAGTATTTTATTGTTAATGCTATACGTTGCATGTGAACCAAAAATTTATTTATTTTTTTCTTAATTTAGAACACTACGTACGCTTAGGATTTTAGTATGGATCCTTATATGTTTGGTCAAAGATGGGATGTACTAGTGTTACTTTTTGGGGTAGTGTCTTTAACTGCTTCAACACCAGTAGACGACCAAAAAATTTCGTGTGGTTACCAAGTAAGTGCCTGCCTCAGATCTTAATTTATTTTGCTATTGTAAAAAATTGTATTACTGAGTATTAATTAAAATTGTTTAGTTCATTTCCGTATTTTACTTTATCATGTAACATGTAACATGGAATATTTTGCCGTTTTCATAAATTAATAAAATATCTTTATGGGAGTTTTTTTTTTAGTCCTGCAATCCTACTAAAGGAGATCTCATTAATGTTCATATTGTTCCTCACACCCACGACGATGTTGGTTGGCTAAAAACTGTTGATCAATATTATTATGGCAGTAAGTAATATTTTAATTTAAATGCTGTTAAAGGTAGCATTGTTTATTAAAAACAGATTGTAACGATATTTTTAATCGTTTTCATTTGCTTCTTGGATAGTTGTTTCCTTTATTTTAAGATTAAGTTAATAGCCTATTATTTTAAATTTAAACATTCAAAAAAAAAATAAATCGTCTAATGTTTACATTATCATAAAACATTGTTGCCTTGTTAGTGACATTTATTACCCTTTATCGAATATTTTGGGCATAAAAATATTAATATGCTTGTTGGATATTCCACATCAAATTACAATTTCTAACTCTTGGGTCTTGCACTTTTTTAAAAAAATTGTATTAAATAGTACCTGAATGTACAGGGTGAGCAAATTTCCAATAGGACAACTCACTAACTACCTATAAGAGATACAAAAAATTTAATAGCGGCTTATCGATCTCTTTTTTGAGACAAATTTATTGCTGTTTTCAAAACCTTGCTATCACCTTTCGTTTTCAAATTATAAACAAAACTTGAAAAATTCGGTTTTGACTACATTTCCATATCTTGATTGTTTGTAAAAAAAACAATTTTTATTTTCTTCAGGCTCCTGTTACATAGAACACAATGGTGTCGACGCCACTGTGTTCTAAATAACAAAGTGCTTGAAGAACGTAAAAGTTGTTTTTTTCTAATGTTACGAACAACCAAGATATGGACATGTAGCCAAAACTCAAAATTTTCAACTTTTCTTTATAACGCGAAAACAAAAGGCGATAGCAATTTTTGAAAAACACCAATAGTGTTAGTGTGCTACAGATGGCGTTCACTGTGCCGTTTGTAGTATTTTCTGAAACGCACTGTTAAGACAGCAGGTAAAAGTTGGTCTGTGTTCTGTCGAAGCTGCCTGCGACGCGCTGATGAGATCCAAAAAGATCGAAATCGCGATCCGCTTCTGTCAGTTTCGACAGAATACAGACCACTTCGAATTATTTTATTCGGTTAAGCTAACGTGCCTATCACGTTGAGGTTGGCTACGCCAGGATTCGTTTTCAGCAAGTAGATATCCACACAAGTGGACCTTGTTAAAAAATACGTAATCCTAAAATGTAGCATCGCGCTACAGATGGCGTTCACTGTGCCGTTTGTAGTATTTTCTTAAGACAGCAGGTAAAAGTTGGTCTGTGTTCTGTCGGAGCTGCCTGCGACGCGCTGATGAGATCCAAAAAGATCGAAATCGCGATCCGCTTCTGTCAGTTTCGACAGAATACAGACCACTTCGAATTATTTAACACCAATAGTCTTAAAAAAAAGAGATCGAGAAGCCGCCATTCATTTTTAGTATCCCTTATAGTTACCCAGTTGTCGCATAGTCGAAAGTAGAAAATTGCTCACTCCGTACACATCTAGCTCCCATATAAACTTTCATACTTAATTTTTATCTTACTTTCTACTTTCTATAAAATCGTATGCAATAGGAATTTCATTGCAATCATCAAAGGCGGGCATCTTTTGAAAAATATGACGTTAGGAATATTGTTTATTGTAAGAAGCATGTGATATTTTCAGATAGACGTAGTTGAAAAAAATATATGTATTTATTTTTAAATTAATTACTAAAGAACAAAAATTGTAGGCAATAATACAATTCAAAAAGCAGGAGTTCAATATATTATTGATTCAGTTGTGGATGCTCTTAGGAAAGACCCATCTCGGAGGTAATATTTATTTATTCAAATATCACAGCAATTAATTACAATAACACTTCAATAATTTAGATTTATTTATGTGGAAACTGCTTTTCTTTGGAAATGGTGGATTCAGCAACATGATATAGTGAAAGCTCAATTTAAAAAATTAATCAACAACGGTCAATTGGAAATAATTGGTGGGGCGTGGAGTATGAATGATGAAGCCGTCACGCATTATCAATCGATTATCGACCAATTTACTTGGGGACTGAGGTACTTTATAGGAAAGAAACGTATTCGATCTATCGCCAACACATTTTTCACTTTAGAAAACTAAACGAAAGTTTCGGGGTATGTTCTCATCCAAAAATAGGATGGCAAATCGATCCGTTTGGACATAGCAGGGAAATGGCCTCACTCTTTTCTCAATTGGGATTCAGTGGAATATTTCTTGGAAGAATAGATTATCAAGATAAACGTGCCAGATTCGACACAAAATCTGCAGAAATGATCTGGAAAAGTAGTGCAAGCTTAGGTATTAAAATACACTAACAAAGGATTTGCCGTAGATAGCTGATAACCTTTCAGCTGCATATGAGAGACTTTAATACTATTCAGTAAATTGAATTTTGCGTTTAGTAAAAATTCCAATTTTAGAGTAATTTGGATTAGCTGGAGTTCCCAAAATCAGTCCTCCGATTATCTTGAAGCATTTTATGATGCTCGTAAAAAAAGACACCTACAGGGTAACTCAAACAGGAAGAGCTTCAAAGAAGTTTTCTTTTAGTAGAATGAAGATTCGGGCTATAGGGCCGTGATCTAAGTGAACTATTCTGTTCAGACGTTTCGTCGGTTATTGCGGCTGACATCCTCAGTGGTAGTGCTGCGTCGACAACGTGAACGTTCACGTACCACTGAGGATGTCAGCCGCAGTAGCTGACGAGACGTCTGGACAGAATAATTCACTTAGACCACGGCCCTGTAGCCCGAATCTTCATTCTACTATGGATTCCGGCCGTGAAAGCCTTTGTTTTTATATTGAAGTTTTCTTTTGTTTACTTTTTTGAGATGTGCACCTTTTGAACGTTAGCTTATGGTTAGTAAAGTTGCTTTGTAACTTCGTCAACTTAAATTTGGATTTTACAAGTTTTTCAATTCATAATCACTATTAATTTTGGTACATTGCTTTGCGTATTGTAAAGTGTTTATGAAAATGTGATTATCCATTCTTACCTAATACTGAGAGTCCATAATGATGAGCTCTGATGTAAGATTATATATTTCAAAATAGGGCAATATTCCTAACCAAATTCAACTTTTAAGTTACGTTGCTAAACATCCAATTAGTTAGGTACTTTAGTTTTGATCAAAACGGAATGGTCGTGCAAATTTTAAGACAATCAGAGAAATTCGACTTTTGAAACTCTAGCCTACATTTTTTCAAGTTGGCACCTCCTCCCGTAAATAGTCTCATGGACGAAACCGTCACAGTTTTTTTAATTCTAAAATACTTGGTATTAACTAGTAACTGTCGTATTTCCTAGTAGAAAGAAAGTCATGCAGCAAATTATTAAATTAAAAAAAAAACAATTGTGTGGTTTTATGAAACCACGATGCAAGTGAGATTTTTCGGATTGTAGACATTTAACTGTAAATTTTCGGAAAATCATTTGATTTAGGGCATTAAAATGAAAATTGCGTTCTTAATCTTATCTTAATGATTGGAAAATGGGAATGATAATGGAAAATCAATGGTAGACAAGATATCCAAATGTAAATTTTAATTTCAATCTGCTTATGAGAGTATGGAATGCATAATAAATACAATCGTTCAGTTGATAGACGCATGTTAAAAGCTGAGAACAATACTTATTTAAATCATTGAATCATTTTGAACTTCAGTTATTCTATCAATAATTTCATCTTTGCTTTGAATTTCACAGTCTATAAATGTAATTGCCATACACTTGCACGAATGAGTGAGAATATAAATGCTATACGATTGGCTCATGCGAGTCATGTGCGCCGCCATGTTGGCCTTGGCTGCTCTGCCGAGCGCCTTTCAGTTTTACCCTTACACCGTAGTCGGCTGTAATGCGACATGCGATGGATGGATGAAAAAAATTTGCGGAAAAGTAGTTTCACTTTAACAAGCATAATTTATACATGTAATACTAGAGAGCAGGCAATTTAGTAGGATATTTGTAACACATATTTACCGTTAGTGTTATATGTAGGTACTCTGAATAGCGGTCAACCTAGACGAAATTGTGCTTGTGTTTAAATTTAATAGTAATGTGTTTCATAGTCTTTGAGAACAACTTATGTTCTTACGCGAAAAGCACGCATACCAAATTAGTAAGGAATATTAAGTTCTTAGACAGCTATTTGCCGAAACTACTAGATATGGATGCCGATTTCGATGTTTTTATTTCATATCAGCACATCTCGAACGGTCAATTTAGAAATTCGAAAAAGATTGCTAATGGTGTATGTTTGGAGCGCGACCCTACCTGATTACGAAATATCGACGGCGAGCGCAGGGTAAAATAAAAATTTAGAAGCGTTCGAAATATGGTGTTACAAGCGAATGATGAGGATACCGTGGATGGAGAAGGTTAGAAATGAATAGATATTAGAAAGAATCGAAAAATAGAGGAATCTATGGAAGGAATAGGCGAGATAGCTTGGTAGGACACCTTCTCAGGCATGAAGAGCTAGTCAGAGACATATTAGAGACAGAAACAGGAGTTAAGAGGTTCGCAAATAGCTACGAATGTGGGATGTTCTAGTTTTAAGGAAATGCGATGACTAGCTCAGGATAGGAAAGAATGGAGGTGCGTGTTCAATCAGTCTTAGGATTGACGACCTTATGATGATGATGACACCTTAAAGTTGAGTTTGGTTAGCAATTTCTGAAAGCTACCTCCACACAACTATTGGCTTCAATAAATTGCTAACCAAAAACTAATCTTAAAAATATTGTTTTGCAAGTTTTAGATTATAATTTTAATGTTTGAGATAACAAAATTTATTTATGGTAGTGACATCTAAGAGAGTAACTGACTGATTAACCGTAAGGCTACTTATTTAAAAAGTCTAAATTGCTTAAACACCGTGGGGCTTTTACTAAACATAAAATTCAATATACTAAATAACCTTGAATGTACGTATTTCTAGGAAGTCAGAGCGATATATTTACTAGCGTGCTGTACAATACCTATTCACCACCGCCAGGATTCTGTTTTGATATTTTGTGCAATGATGATCCAATAATAGATAGTAAAAAAAGCCCAATTTATAATCTCGACAAAAAGGTACAATTAATAATTTTCACATTTATTAAACACCTATATAATAAAAAGCACGTCCTAAGCTAATTCAATTCTTGCAGATTAGTAATTTCCTAGATTACGTAAAGAACATGACACGTGTTTATCGTTCTAATAATGTGTTAGTTACAATGGGAGAAGATTTTAACTACCAAGATGCAAACATATGGTTTAAAAATTTAGATAAATTGATTATGTAAGTATTTCAGTTTCGAAAAAAGTTACAACAAACCATAATTTTAAAGCGCGCTAGTTTATTATTAATTTTAAAAAGGTTAATGCTAAACAAAGAGGTAAGTCATTCACTATCAGCGTCATTTGTTAATATTTGATATTGGGGTTTGATGGCCGTGGTCCAAGATTAGCTCACCTCCTTGGATGATTCCTAGTCTATCTAACTTTTTGCACTAGCTTCTATGTTTGGCAACTTTAGGGAACGTGACGAGGGCGTAAGTTTTGCTGAAATTGAAGTGAGCAGTGTATGAATGACCATCAAACCCGAATATAGAACTCTCTTCAGTTAATTCTAAAAAGTAAAATAGCGTTTCTAAATATTGTATTCTATGAAAGTATCATTTCTTTTTGAATAAAGGCATATTAACCTAAAACAAAAGGAAGGATCTAAGTATAACTTACTCTACTCAACTCCGTCGTGCTACTTAAAATCAGTACATGAAGAAGCAAAGAAAAAAAATTTAACATGGATGGTGAAGACTGACGACTTTTTTCCATACGCATCTGACGAACATTCCTATTGGACAGGATATTTTACTTCTCGTCCTACCATAAAAAGATTCGAAAGAGTAGGAAACAATTTTTTACAGGTAACACTTATATGTTCAGTAAATATTTACACCAAGTGTATTAAAAAAGAAAAATACAACGTGTAATTATACGATACAACACGCTACTGAAGTGAAACTTCTTCAAATACACAAACATAACGAGACAGGGGTTAAGGAATTGGTTTAATGGCATTATTTGTACACTATGCTTCGCACGGGTGCAATGCTGACAGTAAATATACTATAGAACGTCTTCATATACAACAATCACAGCTTTTTTGTCATTAGACAATACAAACCGGCCGGTACCGCCGCAACCGCTATGTCCCTGCATTTTAAGTCTGTAATAATATCTTCGAAAATGTTCATTTAAATTACATGCTGTAAAGAGCCATATTGATCTATATTAAATGCACAATGTATTTAAAAGTACTTAATTGGATAAGGATTAATGCTGTATTGCTTAAAATCGCTTCGTAAATAAGCAGTGGTGTTGTGCTAATTTTTTTTTTACCGGAACGCGTATATATAATTATATAGACAGGGCCGATCCTGGGTAGGCGGCCGCTCTGTGCGGTCTCATGTCCCAAATTTGACGACGACGGGGGGGGGGGATTTCCCCCAATTTTCGCCCGTCGCCAGGATCGGCCCTGTTCACGGTTCGGAAAAACAAGCCGGTTCGTTCCGGTTTTTGTTCCGGTTCGGGTTCGGTTCAAACCCTTGTTTATAATAATACATATAAAAATTCGTCAAAAATTAGAAAAAAAAATCAGCAATTCTTTTTAATTTTTTTTCAATACGTCAGCCAATTGTCGTTATCAGAAATCATCTTTAGTTCCGGAAAACGTTCCTGTCCAAAAAGGAAGTACCGGAACGACGTTCCGGAGCGTTCTGGTTGGACAACACCACTGTAAATAAGCGACTATTTCTCGTAAAAAGTAAAGGATAAGAAATGGTTATTGTGGGTTATCCCTAAGAGATAGACATATATCATCCCGGACTTTTTTGTAGACCATTTAAAGGTGTACAATACTGTAGAACATTATTTTGATCTATCTCGTAGGGTTCAGCCAGCGCTTGCAATTTAAGCGCAAAAAAATGTTTATTTACATTACATTACAAGCCTCTAAAATTATCAGTGCTTCTTTATTATATTATGCATGTATTATACATATAAACTTTCCTCTTCAATTATTCTATCTATTAAAAAAAACGCATTAAAATCCGTTGCGTAGTTTTAAAGATCTAAGCATACGAAGGGACAGACAGCGTGGGAAATGCGTTGCATGATTTCGTTACATAGCAACTCGCATGAAACGAACTTACCCTACCGTGCGTAAAGAAGTTTCACATCAAAAAAAAATACTTGTTTTAATAGGTCTGTAAACAACTGTACGCGTTAGCTGACCTAGGTCCAGAAGACAAAGTTGACTTAAACGCACTAAGAGAAGCAATGGGTGTAATGCAACACCACGATGCTGTAACTGGTACCGAAAAGCAACATGTTGCCAACGATTACGCACGTATGTTGAGTAAGGGAATTGAAGAATGTTCTATTGTCAGCAAAGCAGCCCTAAAGTAATAAAATAATTATTTGTTGTTAATTTAAAAAAAATTTACTTTTTTCAAGAAAATTATCAACTAACGGTTCACGTAGCTCTCCACCCCCAGATCCATACCAACAATGCCAGTTTAATATTAGCGAATGCGCTCTTACCGAAAAAGAAACTAATTTTGTAGTTACAATTTATAATCCATTGAGTCGCCCAGTCGATCATTACGTTCGTTTACCTGTACTCGATGTCAAGTTTATTGTCTTGGATCCTGAAGGCAAGACTTCCGAATTAAATGAATAATTAATCAGTAGTAAAGAACATATCATATACTTTCAGGAAAATCAATTCCAGTTGAGAAAATACCATTGCCTAGAGCAATTTTGAAAATTCCCGGGAGGAAAAGTCTTGCTACCCACGAGATACTGTTTTTAGCTGCGGATCTACCGCCGCTGGGATTCAAAACATTCTATGTAACTAATAATAGTACCGAATCGGATGAGGATGAAGTATTTAATAAAATTGAATCCACTGTAAGTTTATTCGTTTTAATCGCCCTACGCTATTTAAATTTTACTTTTATTGAAATTAAGATGTACAGAAATAACAAAGGAAATGTGGAAATTAGAACAAATACCTCAAGCTTCACATACGACGAAAATACAGGGCTTCTTGCGGGTATCCACCTAAATGGAATGTATATACCAATGAGACAACAATTTTTATTGTATGGTGGAGCTGTTGGAAGTAATTCAAATGCGGCGCTTAGATCGTCGGGTGCATACATATTTAGACCAAATGGAACATCCGCGTACACGATATCCAAAAAGGCCACAGTGGAAAGTTATTTAGGCAATTTAACCGCTGAAATACGACAGACTTTCAACGACTGGATAAGTCAAACGATTCGCATCTACAACATGGAAAATTTTGTAGAATTCGATTGGCTTATTGGACCCATTCCTCAAGAGTATTTATTATTCATTTTTTGTTTTATCATCTGGTAAAAACTAAAATAATGCTTTATGCGCAGTCAGAAGAACGGAAAAGAAATTATCACTCGATACACTACTGGTTTACAAACCAATTCGGCATTTTACACTGATTCTAATGGTCGTGAGGTTTTAAAAAGGGTAAGAAATTTTAGACCGACGTGGAAATTCACTGGTAAAGAAAATGTATCAGCAAACTATTACCCTATAACATCGAAAATATCTATTCGGGACGAAAAAAAGGATTTGGAAGTAAGTATCCTTACTGATAGGAGTCAAGGAGGATCCAGTTTAACCGACGGAGAAATTGAGCTCATGGTAAGTACATTAAAATAATAAACAGGCATTAAACTTGAACATGTAGATTTTCTTCATGTTTTTACAATACTATTATATAGTTATTCCCTGTTTTAACACATAAATATGTGCCTATCTTTATATAGATTATAGAATATATCATCATCAACATCAACATCATCATCATANACAAACCATATCCTTAACTATCTCCGAACAGTAATCTAATCTAGGTCTACCTCTACCCCTCCTAACTCCCGTTTCTGTCTCTAATATGTCTCTGACTAGATCTTCGTCATCATCATCATCATCATCATCATCATCATCATCATCATCATCATCATCATCATCATCATCATCATCATCATCAGAAGGTCATCAATCCTAAGACTGGTTGGACACGTACCTCCACTCTATTAACTATTACAAACCATATCCTTAACTATCTCCGAACAGTAATCTAATCTAGGTCTACCTCTACCCCTCCTAACTCCCGTTTCTGTCTCTAATATGTCTCTGACTAGATCTTCGTGCCTGAGAAGGTGTCCTACTAACCTATCTAGTCTATTTCTTATTGACTTCCATAGAGTCCTCTGTTCGCTTACTCTTTCTAATACCTCTTCATTTCTAACCTTCTCTATCCACGATATCCTCATCATTCGTATGTAACAAGACATTTCGAACGCTTCTAACCTTTTCTATTCCACCGCGTTCACTGTCCATGTTTCGCACCCGTACAGCGCCGTGCTCGAAACATACATCTTTAACAACCTTTCTCGAATTTCTAAATTAACCTTTCGCGAGCATAGAACTGACTTTTTATTGAAGGTGACTCGATCCTGCGCTATTCTCTACTTTATATCCCTTCTACTCCTTCCATCCTGACTTATCTGACTTCCTAGGTACCTAGACTTCCTAAATTCCTAGAAATCGGCAAATTCTTCTAATTTTTCGTCTCCCATCTTTATATTCGCTCCTTCCCTACTTTTCCTTCCCTTGCATACCAATATTTTTGTTTTACTTTTATTTATTTTCGTACAGTATTGTTTTGTCAATACTGCTTCCATTTTATTTAAAGCTATCTCTAACTCCTCCTAGCTAGATGCTAATACTGCTGTAGCATCTGCAAATCTAAGTATACTAATCTTTGGTCACTGTATATCTCTCCCTACAGTTGTACTGTCTTTAATTGATGTTGATCGTGTCTTCGATGTATAGATTAAAAAGTAGCGGTGACAGTGTGCATCCCTGTCATATAGATTATATAGCGAAATTTATATTATTGAGATTATTATAAAGATATTTTTAAAGGTTCACAGAGACTGCATACACGACGATGCTTTCGGTGTTAATGAAGCTTTACAGGAAAAGGCATACGGTAAAGGTCTTGTGGTAAGAGGCTCGCATTATTTAATGTCTGGATTGTTTTCAAAATCTACTGGTAATTAGTTGTTCTAACATCACTGCATTAGTCACTGTTAATATTAACCAGTGCATTTCAGAAAGTGAGAGTCTAGCATCTCAACAAAAGGATGTCGCACAACGAAAGCTACTATCGGCTTGGACGTTCTTAGCCCCCACGAATGGTCTTTCATTTCAGCAATATAAAGCAAAACACCTGTTAGTATATAACGGTTTAACTAGAGCTTTACCAAGAAATGTTCAAATTCTTACATTTGAACCATGGATAGGAAAATCTTTTTTGCTACGCTTAGAACATGTGTTTGAAGCACGCGAGGATCCCACTTTGTCTATCTCGCAAGTAGTCGACCTTTATGTGAGTAAAAATGTAAATGACGATTTCTACATTTTCTTAAATTTATTATTCCAGAATCTCTTTGTACCATTCGAAATAACTTCCATAAGCGAAACAACCCTCGGCGCAAATCAATGGTTAGAAGAAAACAAACGATTACGCTTTAATTACACCGCCAATAGTAACCTAGCTGAAATAACTCACGGAAATGCTAACAATGATCCGAAATGGAGAATATGGAAACAAAGTCTAGTAAATTCAAATAGTATTTCGACTACCGATAAAGTATCAAACAAAACGATGCCAGCGTTCTCTATAGCAAATAAACTTAAAATTGAACTGAAACCGATGCAAATAAGAACCTTCATTTTGGATATAAAGAAGAAATAGTAATAATTTAAAACCGGTCATTATTTTATATAAATATATGTTTATAATGTATCATACAGCACTAATCTATGGAGATTATTATTACTAAGTCACTTTTTGATTATAAATTACTTAAAATTAAAATGATACATGAAGAGCCAGTAAAATTTTATTCCTTCCTATCCTGAGATGATTTTCGCATTTCTTGCAAATTAGAACACAAATAATTAATAATTCACTAGCTAAAGGCGAAAAACAATTCAACTTTGTGCTATTCTTAGTTTTATGTCTACCGTTTTTTCCATCTTGTGATATCTAAAACCGTTAAGTTTTAGTTTTCCGTTTCCAATTTTTATACCAGCTCCTAATTTTACTTTCACTTCCTGTACATACCAACCCTTTTGTTTTAGGTATACTTATTCATTTACTATTAATTTGATATAAAAGGTTTAGATTAATTACGGTAGGCAGGCAGTTTTCAAGGTAGTAGGCAGGAATCAGCAAAAGAAAAACAAAGTCCAGTTAAAAAATAATAATTTAATTGCGAAAAAACAAACGACAAGTTTTTGTATACTTTTTTTCTCAGCAAATAAATACCTGAGTGCGATATACATAATATGATGTATAAATAAAGTTGACAAAAAAAATGTGGAGCATAAATAGTGAACCCATAAAATATAGAGAACGAGATTAAAAGTACCAATTAATGCGAGCCAGTTATATAAGAACTGATACGCGAATATTATCAATCATTTTCACTTTATAAATTAGTCATAAAAGAAGTAGAAGTATACTAGACGCAAAAGAAAATATCGAGTTTAAAATTTCTTTTCCTTTCATTACTGCTTGCTCTATATGCTCATGGAAATAGATTGATTCCATTCACAAAACGACTAAACTTAACAAAATACAACACAAATAAAATTTATAATTACTCCTACTAAAAATACTTGTTTCTGGTAAAGGTAACATCAGCACGTCGTAGCATACCACTCACCTGATTCTTTTTATTTTTATAAAAATATTACTCACTTTGTATATAACGCAGTTACAATAATAATTATTGTTAATATGTACCATATAATATAAATAATTTACTATTGAAATAATTACGCCGCTCGTTTGTAATATAATTACAAACATAATATTACAACATATTTGGTATTAGAACAATCTATCTAAAAATTAAACGATAACTACAACAAGTTGTCCTAATGAAGTGCACTTACGTTCATATCATAACAAACCCTTTTGGAATATCCTTCCGTTTCGCTAACAATAACTGTAAAATTCATTTATTATAACATAATTCATTTTGCCTTATGTTACCTTATCACAATTGTTCACCACAACGCTTTACTAAATTAATTTTTTTTTTTAAATGAAAACTACTATAACTAAAACTATCGATTAATTTTCCGTTTTGCTTTCTTAGTCTTTTTTCTAATTTTTGCCTTTGATGGGCCAGAAATCTCTGTTTTATCGTCATTGTTTTTAACGTCATCTTTTGAACTATTATCGTCTAACTTTCTCTTTCTCGTTCTGTATGGTAACATCAAAAACGGTAAAGGATCTGCGTCAATTTCGTTCCTTCGCCTGATTCTTTCACTTTTCCTCGTCACTTGATAAACTTTTCTTTTGCGTTTCTGTTTTGTTTCTGAACTATTCTTTTCGGCAGCTGCATCTTTATTGACTAATTCGACTTGTTTATCTTGAGCAGTAACTGTATCGAGAAGATCTGTGCTCATAGTATTCAGGTACTCTTTTACTTTTACATCACCAAAATCGAAAACGCTATCTCTTTGTTCGAGCGAACTGGAACTCGGTTTACTTTTCGTCTTTCCTCTATCAGTCTTTTTAAGGTCGAGAGAAAATTTGGACTTAGAAGACAAAGGCGTTGCGGGGTTGCTTTTTAATGAACTTTCGCTGGTAAAACTACTAGAAGACGTGCTCAAATTATCAGAGGAACTTTTCTTAAGTCGACGTCTTTGAGCCAGTTTGGCATTAAGAACATCTTGTAGTCGAAATCCTTCCTTTTCTGCTTTGTGAAAGGCGTCGAACGTGGCTTGGAGGCCTCTTTCAGCGGAACCGCTAGAAGAAAGAACGCCAGGTGTCATTAAAGAGTTCTGATGGAAGGTTTGATTTCCTTGGATCCAGGAGTTGTTGGCCAGATGGCTCATTTGCATTCTTTGTTCAGGATTGACAGTCAGCAAACCTTGGACGACAGCTTTTGCCTCAGTACTAACGCCGTTCCAAGAAGGTGCGCTAAAATCGAATTCTCCACCTTTAATCCTCGCCATAACGATTGCTGCACTGTCGTTACGAGAACCCGTATGAAATGGAGCCCGACCACAGAGCATTGTATATAAAATCACACCTAAGCTCCATAAATCACAGTTTTCGTCGTATCCTTTGGAATTGCCATTTAAAACTTCAGGTGCTGCGTAATTTAAAGTAAAACAAGGCGTATGTAAACTTTCTTTTTCCTGTTTTAACCTAGCAAAACCAAAATCGACAACCTTAATTTCTGCATCTTCTGAATCGGAAACGAAAAGCAAATTTTCGGGTTTCAAATCGCGATGGACGACTCCGCGAGAATGCATAAAGCTTACTGCAGAAACCAATTTTCGCATTATCGTCGATGCTTCTGATTCTGTAAATTTGTTTTTTTTCTTAATTCTATCGAACAGTTCGCCACCTTTCAATAATTCGAAAACCAAGTACGTATGTCCTTCGTCTATAATTACATCATGCAAGTTAACAATGTTTTGGTGTCCTTGGCATGCTCTTAGTAAACTAATTTCTTGTGTGCAATCAGTTTTCCGACTAACAATTTTCACAGCGTATTCGTATCCGGTGCTTTTTTGAACGCACCTCCTGCAAATCGAAAACGAACCATCACCTAATATTTTTTCATTTAAATCTATGCTATATGCTTTAAAAAATGGCGAGTCGTTCAGTTGACATTGAACCAGCGATGACGTATCGTCTTGTCGGTAAACTGGTTTCAAAATATCATCAGAAATGGTATTTTTTGAAAAAAGTACAGACGGCGACACGTACGAGTATCCTTTAAAAATCTTATCGTAATTTGGAGGAACCACAGCTGGCGAATCTGTTGCAGGCATCTGGGTGAATTCTTCACTAAAATTTGACACATCCAATTCGCACCTACAATATTAAAAAAATAATAATAACTTATTAAAAAAAGAAAAATTATTACGTACTTAATAATAGGTTTAAACGGGGATGGGATTTTCTTTTTTGCCAACGAGTCCCAATCCAAACTCCTAAAAAAAGGATGCCTTTTCAGTTCATCAGCATCTCGTTCCCCACCACCCAGTCTTTTTTTCGGATCTTTAACAAGTAGTTTGCTTATAAAGTCAGCAACGTCCTTCCCTAAACCTTCAATAAAAGAAAATAGCATTACAAAAAAAAATATATAATAAATATATGCCAATCTGTAATTTGGTATTTTCAAATATTTTATTTCAATATCTTGTTTGAGACTAGTAGCTAATTATATTATTAAAGAACATTTCTCACTGCATTACATTCTGCGATTCTGTCTAAAAGTTTACTTAGAGCTTATCGAAAACAACGTTGTTTTTTTACGATTTGAAAATGATAATCTAGATATGCAAATTATTTTGTCAATGTTACACTTACTATCAGGAATAGGAGGGGTTGTTTTTAATATTCTTCTAGAGATTTCTTGTTGGGTATTTTTTTCACCCTCAACGGTAAACGGTGATGCCCCCGTCAAAAGTTCATAGGTTAATACGCCTACAGACCACCAGTCTACTGCCTGAAATAAAAAACATTAATCAAAATAAGACAGAAGTATACCGTTAACAAAAATTTTTAATATTAATTCATGAGGAATATTTTATTTTATATTGAATTTAACCTTTAATTATTGCCTACTAGTTCTTAATTTCAATCATTATGGTTTGATGTAGTTGGCCTCCATTGAAGTTAAGAAATAAATAAAAAAAAAGCATACACAATTGCGTTAACCAATAAAAAAATAGTGTTCCAATTGGAGGCTACATCAAGAAATAACATTTTAAGTAAATAATTATTGTTTTTAGATAAGTAGTAGATACTAAATGAAAACATTTCTGTTGTACCTATTGTAAAGTATTTCTTAACAAAAAGTACTACAAAATACATAAAATAATAGCATTTCCATTTCAGTTCTTGACGCTTGTTTTACTTGTCATTGATATTCAATTTTGTAAAAGAAACTACATTCCATATTAACGGATGTTATGAAATAAACGCCCACATATGTCATCATTAACAAGTTACTTAATAGAATACTTTATCTAAGTTTTTATATGTGAATAAACGCCTATATAGATAAAAGTAAAGCATACGTACTTCATATCTAGTACCTATTTTAAATTGAAGTTTATAAACAGCAAGTACCTGATATATTAAGAAAAATTTTTGTAACCCAATACTTAATGGACTTCGTTAACTTTCACTTTTTTCTCTTACTTTTGCAATCGTTCACTGTTACTGTACACACATATTTCCTAACTTCTGTACAGACTTTTTGTTTTCTTTTAACTTTAATCGATAAAGATATTAAAAAAATTATTCATAAGTCACGCTTATATAAGTATTACAGTTTCATCAAGTAATGTATTACAGTCAGGCCTCCTTAACTAGAACTTCATAAAAGCAACCAGTTATGTTCGAGTTAAAGAAAATTCCATTTAAAAGGAAAATTTAATCGCAAATTAAAAAGATAATCTACAATGTAAAACACGTACTGGAATCTCGAATTTGAGAAAAATTTAGACAGATTCATGTTAAAGAGTTTGGAATAAATGTAAATTTACGTCAAGGGAGTATAAAAGAAGAGTTACAGAAATTTGACTGTATTATAATTGTTACTTATAACTCATTGCATTATACCCTTCTTATACATGTGTACAGAGGTTATACACAATAATAACGAAGTGCATTTTCCTTCGGTAAAGTATTATTTTTAATAAATAAGTAGTAATAATAGATAGCAATTGTGTTTATCATGTTTTTTTTATTTGACATATTTTGTTTGTGGTAAATTAATAAACGAATAAATTATATGCCTTTCGCTTATTTTTATAGGTATCCCGAAAAATCGATCATTTTGATTACCGGAATATCCGTGTCTGAACGAGGACTTGTTAGTTTTAAATGAGCCTAATAACTGTGAAAATACAGTTAGAAAAAGGTAAAAATGCGACGATTCCGCTATTCTGACTTGAAAGCGGAACAAGTAGGTCGTCGTGTATGAACTAACGAAGAGAGTGAGCAAGTGACAACGTTGCCGCCTTTTCACTATTTATTGCAAATGAAACAAAAATTTTTTTTTCAAAGATAAAAACGACATTCAATGTTACAGAAACTCAACATCTTAAATCATAAGCATTTAATTTACTTCCGATAAGTAAAATACTACTAACCGTAAAATGGAATTGCAGTTTAACTATAAAATGTACATATATTAATCGTACTCTCCCTTGTAATTGCATAATCATGTAAAACTGATGTGTGGGTTATAATTTTTAGTCTAGTCTCATCGCTATTATCATAAACGATGACTAAAAGAAACGAGCTTCGTAACTAAACAAAATTGCAACAAAGCATAAAACCTACCAAGTGAAAGTGTATGTTTAGCACAACGAAATTTGTGAATATCCCTGAACAAGATGTTCCACTATTAATTAATTATGATTATTATTATTATGGAACCGTACAGTATTTTCACCTGGTAACAAGAAAAGCATCCAATTATAAAAGTATTTAAATTCATATTAATAGTTACTTTTATTTGAAATTTACTGGTACAATAAGAGACCTCCATCAGTTAACGCACCGCCTTTGTAGGTTTCGAGCACACGGATTTAGGTTAAAAGCACGTGTCAAGGACAATTTCTTTAAAATTTAAACTATTCATGCCTTCCAACACACCAGTATTTATTTCATTAATACAAAAAAATAGAACCAATCACAAATTTTATTAGAAAAAACTGAAGTTGGATAAAATAAATTATGTGAATAAAATTGTAACTGTTGGGATACCCATGTTCATACAAAAGTTATGCATTTTATTGAAAATTTTATTTTGTGTAAGTGTTCAACAATTATTTTTGCTGTAAAACGTTTCACTTTTATTTTTCGCTCTATTTAACATTTGTGGCATACCAATCGATAGACAGATACCTAGATCACAGCAGAAGGAAGCACTTTCTATTGCTTTTATATAATTTCACTTCGGTACAGGTATTATCCGTACCTACTTGTATTGTACCTAACAATGTTTGTTGTTTTGGTAACGTATCATAATGGGTTGTGGGTATTACATGTAAAGGTCGAAAATTGAAGTTTTAAAACTGCTAAAATTGTTTGAGAATTTCA
Source organism: Agrilus planipennis (assembly GCF_000699045.2). NCBI lineage: Eukaryota > Metazoa > Arthropoda > Insecta > Coleoptera > Buprestidae > Agrilus > Agrilus planipennis. The sequence goes on along the minus strand of NW_020439506.1, from coordinate 348,883 downwards.
TGTAACTGTTACAAAATACCCACAACTACCTATAACTACATATTTGTATATTCATAGATAATGTATATATGTACTGTCTCTTGTTATCACGTAGTAATGCAATGACAGAGAACAAGAACGGTTTGCTTAGCTTCGCTGATGATTATTGACATACTTTACTGACCCACTAACTTAATTCATGTTATTTTGCGCAATCAATAGCGGTTATTTTACAAAATAACACTTACATATTTATACCTTACTTCATTATATCTTCACACCATCTGCAAGATTTTTTTAATAATACAACACAGGTAAGCAAATAGGTAAGAAATAAATCTGTTTAAATGAATGCGCTTTTTTCTTTGAAAATGTAATTGTGCTTGATTTTTTTCTATAAAATTTTTGTTAAATTTTACGCTTAAAAATTACTAGGAACTTTTTGATAAATGTACGTAAACAGCTGTTAGTTTATTAGTTGCGATAAACCGGGGTCCGACCTTCAATTTTAACCATGGCTACTACCTGTGCAAGTTATTCTAGAAGTTAACAGTTACGTAAGCCACCTTGCAACATTTCAATGCTTTGTAATCTACAAGCACAAGCAAACATTTTGTCGTCAGTTATTTTTCGACTTACATATACCTACAGGAAGAGAATTGACTGTACAATACATACATAATTACAATTTTTAAAAATGAAGGTTATTCCAATGAAACTTTCCTCTGAATTGGCAAATCAATCTTGGCACGTGTTATGTCAATTTTTATTAGATAACCCGAAAGGTTGAAAACAAAATTGACAAAGCAGTTTACGATTAAAAATCAGGTGTATTAGTAGATGTAGTAGAATCACGATAATGTCAATTGCGCATTACAGAAACCCCGCATTATATCACCAGTACATTAATTATGTTATTCGTCCGTCTACGTAACTTTCTTTAATGTAAAGCAATGCCTTAAAAACCGATTTCACCGTTGTTGTTAAGTTGTTGCTGTGAGTCCCCTACATACGTACATATTTGGTACTTCCCCAGTCGTATTAGCTGGAGAGAGGTAGTTTTATTCACGCGTTCACTTTGTAGATAGGTAGAAGGTATTTTAAAATATCCTTGGCCGAGAAATGCGCAATGGGCGACCTTATTGCATTAATATAGTACACTTCAAAAACATTGATTCGACTACTAACCATATCAACGACGACGGTTAGACGGCCAATGTTTTTAGTGAAACAATGAACATGCGGAGTTTTGTCACTGTGCAACTCAAGGTCATGACCCACGAAATTCTAAACTACCTCTACATACTACATGAATTTTGCAAATTCTGAATTATTGAGCAGTTTCATTAGATGAGCTGTATACGCTTTAAATGTAGTAGCCCAGTAGGGCTGCTATCAGGTCGGTTTTCCACCGGTCTAGGTTTTTCATTAACAAGACCCAGTACCAGTCAACACTCAAAAAAGGTTGGTTTTCCTACCATTCTCCAAGCAATAGATATTTTCTAATTCAAAAACGCTGCTAGGAACAACAAATGAGAAATCAGAACAACGTTTGCTATGTTGTTGAATAGTTAGATTTATTGCTTACTTATTCTGCAGGATGGTTGTATGATCTGCCTATTTTCGGAAAAAAAACTTTTGGGTGTTTCATTTCCAACAACCAGTGATGCTGGTGGGCGGGCAGTCCCTCCGGACTACGACGGAAGGTAGGGCGGAAGGCTCCCTTCAGCGTGCTTCAGGAATCGTGGGAATGGGTGGGTAGTGGTTCGGGTGAGAAAGATAAGACGGACGAAATGAAGACAGAAGAGAATAAAAGATTATCTGTGGAATATTACTGCCCCAGCATTTACCTTAGTGACCTAAGGAAACCACAGAAAAACTTGGACCACGACAGACTGCCCCCGGAATCGAACCAGCGTCCTCCCAAATGCTAAGCAATGGTCTAAACCTCTAGGCCATGCCGCTCGGTTTATTTTCCGGTATTCACCGAGCCTTATACACTTATTGTGCATGCAAGTAGAATTTATACATTCGTTGTGGGTTCCTGCTTGCTGTTTTGTACTACCACAAAATATGAGTGATATTGATAGTGAAACGCCAGATACACCACCCAAGACGAACATTAACACAAAGTTTTAATTTTATAGCATTTTTTAAAACTAAATCATACTAGTTGACCTTGGGTTTTTTGAAAAATAATTTTAGTAAAATGTGTGATTCCCAAAAATTTTCGCTTAACAAAAAGGTGGCAACCCTATAAGCCAGTGAGCAGAAGATAATGACGTCAACATGTGACCTAATAGTTACAATAAGACTGACACAAAAGGCCATTATGCTAAAAATAAAAAAGCCCAAGAAGCAAATAGAAATTTCGATTTATTTGGTAAATAATATTTCATGATAACGGTGCAAATTAGCGTACCTGTATACCTCTCCGATTTTCTTGAAATTTTAATATATTGTAATTATGCTGATCACGAATATACATATATGTCAATGTTTTTCAGCTTTGTTTTCCATTTCTCGTAAATCTTCCATGTAAGATTAGGCTAAGGGAAAGGTTTTTTTTAAATTTTGTACAACGTTTAAGCAACCCCCCCTTTCACCACTCACCCGCGACCTCCTATTTTTATCTTGTGCAAATTTTGTTCGATTTTTTTCGATTAGACTCACAGTTTTACTGCAATGAGCATATTGGGTCACCCTGTATGTGATGTGAGGGGGGTGGGGTGTGTATTAAAAAAATATATACAACAATCCCCTCCTCCTTCCCCCCTCATCCTCGACCTTCTATTGCTTTGGATTTTGCAAGATCTAAGGTTGAGGATTAGGGGGGAAGGCTGTGGTCATCCCGCAAATATTTCTTATAAGGTTGGGTAGAGGAGGGTTGTTTAAAAGGTGTCAAATATTTGTAACACTCCCCTCCCCCTTTTACGGTTAATATAATGTAGCAAGAAATATATCCGCGATGTCGATAAATTTGTAATCCCAAAAATATTTCATTTTAAACTGCGTCGAAGGTGAGCGGGTAAGGAGGAGGAGATTACTTAATACACATACATATTTTTTAATACCCCCCCCACATCATATACAGGGTGGCTCAACATGTTCATTGCAGCCAAACTGTAAGTCTAATCGAAATTTTTTTCTAACAAAACTTACTCCCTATTTTAATGAAAGATCGTCTGTATTATTTAAATTTGATTTACAACACAGAGTGTTCAAAAATAGAAAAAAGATTTCCTTTAAATGGCAGCCATGTAAAATATGACTTGAATGGATAATGTTATAGGAAAAAGTTGTTCAGAATGCGAAAATATATATGCAAAAAATTGTGGCGATATTCAATCGTTTTTTTTTTTCAGTTAAATAGTCCAAAATGTAAACTTGTTCCCTATTTTAATACAAGATCGGCTGTATTGTTTGGATATGATTTGCTAAACAGAGTGTTCAAAAACAGAAAAATAAGGTTTCGTTTAAATGGCAGCCATGTCAAATAGGACTCCAATTGAAGTTATAGGAAAAAATTGCGATGATATTCAAATGTTTTTTGATTTCTTTCAAGTGATTTGACTAGAAAAAAAAATATTTTTTTATTTTTGCATAGTATATCAAATATAAATAACCCAGACGATCTCCTATCGAAACAGAAAACAAGTTTTGTTTGAAAATCTTTTCGATTAAACTTTCGGTTTGACCGTACAAAGTATATTGCGTGTTTTTTTAGGGTCACCCTGTATATATTTATTCTTCGTTAGTATAACGAATAGTACAACATAGGTACAGTAAAAGCTCTTTATTCGCGGGGTATACGTTCCATAAATATGCCGCGAATACAGAAACCGTGCATATGGAATGGTAATTAGTATGGAATCATAGGGATACGTTCTAAGGTTCCAAAATAAAACCAATATGTATCAAAATAAAATTAATGTATTGATAAATTCGCAATTAAAATTAATCGTTACAATCAGCTTTAGGCAAGAGTTTAAAAAAATTATTGATTTTTTCTTGTTTTGAATTATGATATTAGTGCACTAAAAGTCGTCTCGGCACGAGCAAACAGTACTCAAAAGATGCTGATACGTTGAAAAATAACACCGAATCCTTTTCTACTCGGTTAGATTTTTTATAAAAGCCACTTCGGCACGTATCAACTGTATATTCTCAAAAGATGCCGATACATTCTGGGGGTTTCAGTGGTACACGCGCCGTAGAATAAAACGTGCTTATCGGTTCTAGATATCATGAGTTTAATGTTTGGAACAGAGGTTTGAAAATTTGTAGTAAGATAGATAAAGCTTTGTTCTAAAGCTTGTCGAAGGCCATTTTTTAATTTCTTAATTTTTATTGAAAATACGTATCCTACAAGAAGCATCAACTTTAAGCACTTGCAAAAGCTTTTAATGACCATATTATTAAAAACCAAAAACGTACCGAGTTAGTGTGAACCTTTGTCTGTTACCATACAAAAAATTATATATTTATCTCGCAGCGTTCACAATGTTTAGAATAGAAACCCATGTTTTTGGAAAAATTCACACTAGGCACCAGCGGTCTATTGCGGTCAATTCCCTTGATAAATGACGCCGAATCCTTTTCTGTTTACCGATTGCAACCGCGAATAATGAAATTTTCATCAGCGAATACAGGAACTGGGTTACAATTTTTTCACCCAGGAATAATGAAAACGCGAATAAGGAAACCGTACTGTACTAAAATTTCATGAAAGTCGGAGAGGGGCACGCTACTCTCTACTATTACGTACATACGTATTTAATTACATTTTACTATTTGATGTTTCTATGTATGCCTATTTTGTTGATTAAATAGTATGGATGTTTATAAGTCCAAGAAATTTATGTAAATTGTGTTAATAATTGCCGTTGTTATTTTCAGTTGATACCTTTGCGATTTTACTACTTAGCGAAATAAAATACACGTTCATTATATTTTAATATCAGTTTAGACGCCTGCGAGGTAGGTACGTAGGCATGTTGAAAAAGAATTTTCGTCAATTGTTTGTAGGTCGTTAATAAACTACCGTACAATACCGTAATAAGTGTGTAACTGCTCAAGGATAAGGATAGACGCGAGGTTTATTGGATTTTTTCCAGAGGTCATCAATACACCTATGCATATACAGATATTGTATTTTAAATTAATTTGAAAACCTAACGTTCCCCAGAGATATGTATAAACATTTTGTGACCTTTGCATGTTGGTACCCATACCTCCCTTCCATCAATCTGACGTGAAATGAAAATTAACATTTCAAGTGCAAATGCGACTTATACTTGGTTACAACATACAGTAGATACCTAATTGCTACTCCATATTACTTGGCTAGAGATGTGATTTATTTTAAATATTTGCATTTAAAATACTGCTAATACAAAATAAAAAATAAGTATTTTTATCTTAAAAAATACCACAAATGGCGCGGTAAACGCCATCTGTAGTACGCATGCTCCAACAAGGTCCATTTAAATATATGGATATCTACTTGCTGAAACGAATCCCGGCGTAGCTCACCTCAACGTTATAGGCACGTTACCATAATCGA
>NW_020439506.1:330086-342670 GCF_000699045.2 Agrilus planipennis | reverse complement strand
CGGGATTCGTTTCAGCAAGTAGATATCCATATATTTAAATGGACCTTGTTGGAGCATGCGTAATCCTAAAATGTAGCATCGTACTACAGATGGCGTTTACCGCGCCATTTGTGGTATTTTTTAAAACGCGCTGTTAAGACAGCAGGTAAAAGTTGGTCTGTGTTCTGTCGGAGCTGCCTGCGACGCGCTGATGAGATCCAAAAAGATTGAAATCGCGATCCGCGTCTGGCAGTTAAGCATTTTGTATTTTATTTAAAATACTTTACCAAACGTGTTTTCTATTTGTAAAATCCAAAATACATGTTTGCCGTTAAAAGTTTTGCGAGTATCGTCGAACAAACATTATATAAAATGATGAATGAAAGTTGCTCACATTGGCGTTTGAAGGTATTAGAAGCTTAAAAAGGGGACAAAGAGACATTCCATGAATGCCCTCTAATTCTTTAACTGAAGAAATCCCAAAAAAATCTAAACTCCTTGGAAATGTATAATCTATAATATTGGATCGATATTGTTTTCCAGGTTCAATGTCATGGTCCACGGAATTTTGAAGTTCCAAATTGATATCAGCACCTGCCAAATCACTACTTATCGTACTTTTATCAAGAAACTACGAAATTCTATGAATTACGACAAAAGAGCCCGCAAAACAATATCGAATTGATATTCGCCAACTGTGTAAAATTGAAAATTACAAGATATTGTGGTGTGCTAATAAATAGGTATAATTCAAAATCTTTAGAAAACGATTTGAAAAACTTCATTTATTAAATGAACCCAAAGCTAAGGAAACTATGGATTCCATTGTTACAATGTGTAAAAGATTACAAACAAAACGGGGTTGTAAATATTTTGATATAAAATGAGTGATGTTGATTTTACACCAATAAAATTATTTGCAACCATATTTTGGCTCTGATCTTTTACGGTAAACAAACTATTTTGGCATCAGTGTCTTTTTTCCAGTTTAACTGAAGAAACTATAACATAAACATAGAAAAACTATATCTCAATCACTTCAAATAGAAAATGAATCATACTCAATCTTCGCAGCTGGTGATATGGTACATAGTGTAGAAAAATTCCAATATTTAAAAAATGAGAAAATGTCTGCACCGCAAGGTTTTCTTAAAAAATATTTTATATTTAAGTAAATGTAGAAAATAAAATAGGTACTACAAAAAAGTATTTATTTGAAAAAAGTATTTTGAAAATACGTATTTTGCATTTAGCATTTAAAATACAAAAAGGAAATCTATTTTGTATTTTTCATTTGAAAGTATTTCCATTTTGAGTTTAAATATTTTTAAAAACCATTTTGCGCATCTCTATCTTTGGCAAATGTACGTGTATTATATGTAGAGTTCATAAATGGGTAAAATTTGCGTTTATTAGTTTTATCTGATACGTATTAACCTTCAGTTTAATTTTCATACATTCGTAAGCTTTGAAAGTTATAAAATTATAACCATACTAATTACACATCGTACAAATTATGCACTTGTCAGTTATAATACATTAATATGATGTATCCGTAGGTACCTATAAGTAAAAATGTAAAAATCGTTCGGTTGTTAACACCAATTTTGGTTGTTATCACGTTCGTTCTTGGTCACTATCTAATCGCTCCGTTTGAAATTTAAAAGCCAAAGTTCTGTTACCTAAAATGCTTTTAACATTATGCATAAGGCCTCGTATGAGCTCGGTCTTTGAACTGTCAACTTATAACAAACCTTTAACAAGCTACTCCAGTAAAACAATTGGATGCTTCAGATGTATATATGTACTAAGTACGTGTTCAAATGGAGTAATACCTCACCAATATTTACTTAATAGCATGTGGTAGTAGCAATGCATTAGAATAATTAAATAAACTCTTAAAAACCCAAAATTCTGCAAAACTTTTAGAAACTTAAAATGCGTTTCGACAGCTAAAGTGTCTTCCTCGGTTAGTCTCTTTGTCACCTTGGGCGTCGAAACACTCTTCGTTTTCTGGAATTTTCGATTGTTAAATGTTTACTTAATTACCGTTCCACAGCACTCAATTACAATTTGCATAAAAATAATATATGTATTATAACCAAAGATGTTCAAAATATATTTTTTAAATAAAAATGCAAATACTTTTTTGATTTGTTATTTCAAATGTAAAATACAAAATGGATTTCCCTTTTGAATTTTAAATGCTAAATGCAAAATACGTATTCTCAAAATACTTTTCAAATGAATACGTTTTTGTGGTACCTATTAAATTTTCTACATTTAGTTAAGTAGATATAAAATATTTTTTAAGAAAACCATGCAGGCATTTGCTCATTTTTTAAATATTGGAAGCTTTCTAGGCTAATAGTGGTGTTTGCACTATATCACTCGCTGCGATGATTGAGTATGATTCACATTTTTCTGTTTGAAGTAATTAAGATATAGTTTTTCTATCTTTATGTTATACTTTCTTCAGTTCAGCAACAAATAATTCTTTTATATGCTTCCTTATTTGTCTTCGTCGCCCGTTTTAATTGGAAAAAAGACACTGATGCCAAAATAGTTTGTTTAGCGTGAAAGATCAGAGCCAAAATAGGGTTACAAATAATTTTATTGATGTAAAATNTATATAATGTTTGATCGGTGATATTTGTAAAACTTTTAACGGCAAAAATGTATTTTGCATTTTACAAATAGAAAATACGTTTCGAAAAGTATTTTAAATAAAGTACAAAATGCTTTTTTCAAAAAAGTATTTAAATGCAAGTTAAAAATAGTTATTTTTTATTTTATATTTGCATTTTAAATGCAAGTATTTCAAATAAATCACATCTCTGATTCTGATTAGAACAAGCACAGATAATATAAAACGAAAGTTAAGGAAAAAAAATAGCTAATTTCTTAAGTGGAGAAAAATTGTAAAAGTGATTATGTTTATGTATACCTACTTTCACATTTACTTAACAACTTCAAGGTCCGTTTTTTATATACCAACATACACATACATATACAAGTTCCTGTGTCGCAGATATCTAGCAACATTAATTTTATCTCTTATATAATCGACTTTAATAGTAAACTTTGTTTCAAAGATTACATAATCATTTCAATTTTATCTACGCTAACGTCTAAATTATTTGCTTATTACCCTGAAAATCATAGTGTGTAGATAGTACACATTGTAAAACATACATGCGTACCATATTAATAATTTATATACTTACAATATCGTGGCCCTGAGTTCCACCCCGAACCACCTCTGGTGCCATGTACTCGATCGTACCACAAAATGAATATGCCCTTTGCTCCACATCCTCTTGGTCCCTTGACAATTCCTTACTAAGGCCAAAATCAGTCAACACGATGTGTCCAGAATCATCCAGTAGTATGTTTTCTAATTTTATATCCCTGTAGATGATTCCTAACTGTAACAAATTGAAAATAAATCGTAGTTTTCTCACCAGACATTAAAACAATATATATATGTGCATACATTCAAGCATCTGATAGTATGATTACGTTTATGCAAACTATGACATTAATTTTGGGGATCATAACAAGAATGTTAAAGGAATGGGTTGTGCAAGAGATTACACGCTTTGGTGTTAAAAGTTTGTTGAGTATTAACATTAACATCAGAAGCCTTAACATGTATGTTGGCAGTAACTATGTCCGCGCTAACATTATGCTAAATCTTCATCGTCATCATCCTCATCATAAGATTGGTTGGACACGGTCCTCCACTATTTCCTATCTTATGCTAATCTTCGCAAAACTAGAACATCCCACATCCTGAACTATTAGTGAACAGTAACCTGATCTAGGTCTACCTCTACTCCTCTTAGCTGCTGTTTCTGCTTCTGTGCGTCTCTAACTAGCTCATCATGTCTAAGAAGGTATCCTAGCACATTATCTCACGTATTTCTTATTAATTTGTGTTCTCATGCCTTTTTTAATATCTCCTCATTCCAATCCTTTTCTAATCTTTTTCGATTTCTAAATTAACTGTTAGTGAGCATCGAAGTGACTTTTGCCATCATCTCTTTTATCTCTACTGCTCCTTCTATCCCAAGTCATCTGACTTCTTTGATACCGAAAATCAGCCACTTTTCCTAATTGTTCCTCTACTATCTTTATAAATCACCCTTTCCCTACTTATTTTTATCTATTTTCATACAATACGGTTTTGTCAGTATCTCTAACTCATCCTTACTAGATGCTAACGCACATACCAATCTTTTGCTTTTATATATCTATCCCTAAAGATGCCCTGTCTTCGATGAAATGTATTGCGTCTTCCGATATATGTATAGATTAAAAAGTATTGGTGACAGTGTGCATCCTTGTATGACCTCCTTCCTAATATTTATTTATCTAGAGTACTGTTCAATCTTCTACACGTTACTAAATATAAAAATCAAGGTAAGTCTGAATTACTTTTAATACATATTATGTTTCGAAGAGTCGTCAACTGCGATCTATGTAAGTGTATCGTCATTTTGAATTTGAAACAGCAGCAGTACTAATTAGTAAAAAAGACTGACCTAACCTACATTCTTAACAAAACTGTTAACCCTGATGCACTTATAAAAATTTCTACATTGGGCTCAATTTACAATATTCATGTTAAGGTACCTACATATACATGAAGGGTGGTCCAAAATGTCCGCACTATGCTCATTGTAGTGGTCAAATCATAAGCTTAATTTTTAAAATTTTTCAAACAAAACTTATTCCCTGTATTAATACAAAATGGTCTGTAGCATCTGAATTCGATTTACTTTACAGTGTTCGAAAATAGAAAAAACGGACAAACAGACACACGAGTAATCATATAAGGGTTCCGTTTTTCATTCGGACATATGAAACCCTAACCCGAGAACCAATAAAAAAACATGTTCTCCCATACATTCATACTCCAAAACTTTGTTGAAAGATTTACCACGTTATGTTCAGAACATAGACTTCTTATTAGTTTTCCTGTAATCTATAACTAAAGAACTATTTTCTATATTTTTTTCAAAATTTTATTTAGAAACACTCTACCTATTTTAAAATTATAAATATATTTGAGACCCTTACAACAAACCCTTTCACTTAATTTGTCACACGGTTAAGTTTGCAAAACTTTTTTTTATTAACCCCCCGTAAAATGATCCCGATGTTCAAAATTAATTAAATTACGTTATGCATCCGTGTTTTGGTCACAGAATTTATGAGTGTACTTTTCAACTTAATCGGTCCAATAGATTCGAATCAAATTGACTGTGGCAAACGTACAGATAAACACAAGAGTGGTCCTATAAGGGTTCCGTTTTTCATTCGTAAGTACGGAACCCTAAAAAGGTTTTGTTTAAATGGCAGTGGGTCCAAACAAAAAGTTATAGAAAACTGTTGTTCAGAATGTCAAAATATGCAAAAAAATCACAATCGACTCAAACAATGAGTCCCATCGAAAATTTTTTCAACTAAAACTTATTCCTTATTTTAATAGATCGTGTATAGCAGCGCTGTCTAACTTATCAAAGCCCGCGGGCCATATTTTCTTCACCAAACATTTCGGGGGCCCAAAACGGTTTAAAAATGTAAAGTCAGTTTATGTTAATTAAAAAAATATTTTATTTATACTACTTAAAGATAAAACTAATTTCGTAATTTATTAATGTATATATATGATAATAAATATTATCTACTTTAAATTCAAATTCCACTATTTCCTATCTTATGCTAATCTTCGCAAAACTAGAACATCCCACATCCTGAACTATTAGTGAACAGTAACCTGATCTAGGTCTACCTCTACTCCTCTTAGCTGCTGTTTCTGCTTCTGTGCGTCTCTAACTAGCTCATCATGNTACAGAGTGTTCAAAAATAGAAAAAAGTTTCGCTTAAATGGCAACAGTTAAACTTGGATCCAATCAAAAAAAGTTACAGGATATTTGCTTCTTCTTTCGAAACTGTTCTAACCTAACCGAATATTATTCTCAAAAGCTTTAAACTGCATTTATTGGACTTCCTTATTTATGTGAAAAAATTGTTACGGGTATTTGTAAGTGTTTTCCTATACCACGTCGTATTTTGGTAGATCTCAAGATCCGTTATTAGATCTATATTTCTGCAGCATATCATAGTGCCCGACAAGGTCTTACGAAGATATTCATTTACCAAACTGAATTTGCTTTGTAAAGTAGATAATAGGTCAGTAAGACCCTTGTCAAACACCATGGAAATCTACAGTTATGGACAACTTTAACTTGACCAACGACTTATCGAAATTGCTTAATGGTGTGCTGTTGAGAACTAATATATTCGAAGAAGCGATCCACCTTGTAATTTTAATAAACTGCTAATCAAGAAATTAATGTTCTTTACAATTAATTACCTATATAAGCAATAAAAATAACAAAAAAAACTGGATTTCAATTACAATTTCAATGAAATTCAATACAAAAGCTAATCCATAAATTAGGTAAGCAAATTTATGAAAACATAATGAATGCATTAAACGATCAACGTCCTACCTATTCAGTTTACGTATGTACATTAATAATACGGATTAAAATTCAGATAAACTAACTAAGAATATTTTTGTAACCGTTCTAGAAAAGTAACACAAAAAGACGGAAATTTTTAATAATTAAACTTGTAAATTTAAAACGGCACTTTTCGTATGAATTTGCAAGAAAGTACATCCTGTAAACCGTAATTAAATCCCTTTTATCTTCATAATAAAAAGTAGCCAAGTTTTCTATATGGAGAGCCTTATGTGCTATTAAACATCTGGTGTTTCTCCACGCAAGTGAACATATACCTAAATTACATATGCACCTGGTGACCAAAGAGGGGTAAATAAGATTACCTGTAACTTATTTTAACACCTGGCTAGAACGTGAAGCATGTTATGGACACAAATGTTTACACAGAAAAACGACAGCTAATTTATTGGATCGGCAAAAATTAACCGAAAACTGTACATTATGCAAAAAAAACACCAAATTGAATTGGGTGTAAAATTACAAAAGTTAAACTCATTACAACGTAAATGAGTACAGGTAGGTATTTTAATTTTTTTTTTAAATATGGTCAACAGGCTTAATACGGAAATAATAAACAAGCGATAGGTATAAAACATTAATTGATAATGTCAGGAATTTAGTGTCATATAAGTCACATAAAAAATGTTTAATTTGTTAATGAAAAATAAAATTCCAATTACGCTGAACATTTACTCAACCATAATCATAATTTGAACGATAATTTGAAGTTCTCATAAAGTAAACAATGGAGTTAAGTAAATTAACATTGATTGTAATTTAGATATTAACAAAATAGGTTTCGATCGAAAGTGAGAAAATGTTCTTTAAATTATACTGATCAAAAATCTCAATGAGCATAAGTCCCCTAAAATGTCGAGTATTTTACATATGTTTAGTTACTAGGAGTTAAATTGGGATTTCTTGGACATTATTAAAATACAGTTACACGAGATTATGTATACCACATCAACAAACAGTTAGCATCCTTGTTAAGATCAAAATCCAAAATTCCCTTCTGCACAGTAGTACCAATACAATACATATTAACCTAGCATACGAAAACTTGCAGCACCAGAATGGTATATAGGTACATTTCAACGGCTGCACACCGAAAACTAGAAATTTTTAGGACTTGTTACTATTGAGATTTAATTAGGATCCCAAAGTCTCATTACAATCAGCTGAAACAATGCCAAAACAATTATCCTAATGAAAAAGAAGATTGAAAGTAAAAAAAAAATTAGTTTTATGTGGTCGGTTTCACCCCTTAACTACTCAATCGTCCATCATTAAATTTTGTAGACACATTGTCAAGGGTACAGAAAAGGACATAGGATACTTTTATCCAGAAACACAATACTGTTCCAGAGGGATAGAAAAATTAGTTCAATGTGGTCGATTTCATGTTTTAACTACTCAATCGATCATCATGAAATTTTGTAGACTCATTGCCAGGGGTACAGAAAAGGACTTAGGGTACATTTCTCCAGAAACAAAAATACTGTTCCTGAAGGATAGAAAAATTAGTTCAATGTGGTCGATTTCACGCCTTAACTACTCAATCGATTATCATGAAATTTTGTAGACTCATTGCCAGGGGTACAGAAAAGGACTTAGGGTACATTTTTTCAGAAACAAAAATACGGTTCCTGAGGGATAGATAAATTAGTTCAATGTGGTCGATTTCACGCCTTAATTACTCAATCGATCCTCGTAAAATTTTGTAGACTCATTGTCAGCGGTACAGAAAAGGACATAGGGTGCTTTTATCCAGGAACAAAATGTTGTTCCTGATGGGTAGCAAAATTAGTTTAACGTGGTCGATTTCACGCCTTAATTACTCAATCGATCCTCGTAAAATTTTGTAGACTCATTGTCAGCGGTACAGAAAAGGACATAGGGTGCTTTTATCCAGGAACAAAATGTTGTTCCTGATGGGTAGCAAAATTAGTTTAACGTGGTCGATTTCACGCCTTAATTACTTAATCGATCCTCATAAAATTTTGTAGACACATTGTCAGGGGTACAGAAAAGGACATAGGGTACGTTTTATCCAGAAACAAAATACTGTTCCAGGGGATAGAAGAATTAGTTCAATGTGGTCGATTTCACGCCTTGACTACTCAATAAATCATCATGAAATTTTGTACACATTGTCAGGGGTACAGAATAGAACATAGGGTACTTTTTATCCAGGAACAAAATACAGTTCCCTAGTGATAGAAAAATTAATTCAATTTGGTCGATTTCACGCCTTAACTACTCAATCAACAATCGCCAATTTCCTTTGGCTTCTGCCTTCTTTTTCACCTCTTGATACGTGAAGAAATGTATTAATAAAAGTTGTAGACTATTTAATTAGATACATAAACGATTTATATCGCCATTCGGCGAACTTATTAATGTCACTACGTTGAAAGTCCGCCGATATTTTGATCATTTACGCAATCGAAGCGGAATAATTCCGCCGTATGTTTACAAGATGAGCCACGAGTGCTGACAAAAATAAAGGACATGACAACAACCTACCTTATGATCGTAGGCAATCAAACAAAAGCATTCTTTGATGAATACATTTAACAATATAAAAGAAATTACTGATCGTAAAAGGTTAATAAACGTAAATTAGGTAAAAAAAGTTATAGCACTGGCCGAGTACAGAAGCCGGGCACGTCTACATGGCAGACAACCGTCGATACCACTAGGCTATTAACGGTAACTATTAGTTGCAACAACTAGACGATTTATACGCTTATTTATTGAACACGGTGCTAGTTCTTTTTTTCAACGTTTGTGATGAAATTGTAAAATTTAGGACATTATCACACCGTGTTTGCGCAAATTTCCGAATTTGGCCAGAATTTACACCCATATAAAAAAATAAATCCATCGCGCTTGAGTAAATGCAGACGGCGGAATTTCTTTCATTGCAACAGACAATTTCCTTGATAGACGTTTAGTTACTTCCAAAATGTCAAGATGCCCCCTTTTTGACCATTTGACGATATTACAACGGGTAAATAAGTGGGAATATAAAGGTAAAATCTCAATAATTGCCAACTATTACTCTATTTATGTAATAGAATCCATAAAAAAACGCTTAAGTCGACCTGTTATGTACATACATACATACCTTTTACGTAACAATTTAATTTTCAAATGACCTACCTTGTGTAAGTGTTCTAGTGCTAAAATAATTTCTCCTATATAAATCCTAACTTCATCTTCGGTGAAGTGTTCTCTTTGGTACAAATGCGTAAAAAGTTCGCCTCCAGCTACGTAATCTGTAACGAGAAATCGGAATATCACAATTACTGATAACTACAGCATAAACTAGATATATATACGTACTTAGGTATATAACAGTTACAATGCACAAGTAATTAGGAAGATTTTTTTAAATTGCTACCAAATGTTCGTTTCAACAGTGTTATATATGTAATTTGAAATAATACACGGTAAAGGTGTAGATTATCCCCTTCGGTGATGGGGGCAGGGGGGATTGAAAGAGGTCTTCCTAAGTAAACCACCATAAAAAGTTCGCGGTGGTCACACCCCCATAAAAAGTTATGGGGTTGCGAAGTTCTGTAATTTTCCAATTTTCATACACTATAAAATCTAATAAAATTTAATAGATTATTTATTATTATCAATAATCCAACATTTATAATATTTATAATTCGTAGAACCAAAAAAATCAATTAAAAAAAGTTTTTCTTAATGTGTCATAAACTCGATATCTACATTTCTCAATTTCTTCTTCTTCCCGGTACTACTGTACGTAAGATCGTATCATCCTCAGTACTATTGCACTTCAAAGTATATTATGGATATAATAACGACATATTACCGATGAATATACGTTTAAGAATGTTTTGATTTGATATCAATAGGTGAATAAAATAATGAACTTTGAGCTCTCATAACTTTTCATGGGGGCGAGACCGCCGCAAAGTTTTTATGGTACAGTGATGGGGGAGACCTCCTCTTTCAATACCCCCTGGGGGGGATAATCTAGACCTTTACCAAATATGCCGATTATACAACTTATTTTAAAGAAAATATAAAATTGGGGCCCAATTTACCTAATTTACGAAACCAACAGATCAGAGATTATAACACATAGGAGCATGGGTTAGTAGATGTGTGTGTGCATGCATGTGTATGTATAATAAATTCAAGGCAACTGGCCGCAAATAAAGATAATTTAACATTCTGTAGTTTACTTGGTAGGAAACCTTGAACTGAAAACAGATGAAAAAATTAAATATGTACCTATCTGCCGACGATTGTGTATCGTAAAACTGCCTTTCTTCATATAAGTATGTTATTTTATTCATTCATAATTCCCGCCGTTGACGCTACCCGAGCCGTCCCGGCCGCACAAAAAAAAGTATTGTAATTGTCGAGAATAGAACCCGTGCCATCCCGCTCGCCCCCGTCGCAAACAAAATTGTGAGTTAATGTCCATCTTATCTATATACAGTGGAATTCGTTTATTATGACTCCGCTTATATTGACCAACCGCTTAATATGAAGTAATTGCAGTGTTAAGTTTGGTTTTCATATTAAATTCTCTATTGGAATGTTTGGATATAATGACTCCGTTTAAAATGACATATCGTTTATTATGACTTATTCTCAAGAAATCATATTCGGTTATAGTGACTCAAATGATTAATAATAACATTTTTGCCCATTTTTCTGACCTTTCTTATGTATATTGATATTGCAATTCATCGTTCTTTTTATTTTTATGTTAATAAATATAATACAATTTGTAGTTTTTCTTCTCTCTATTAAACTAAATAACTAACCGAAATAGAAAGTTGTTTATTTTCTAAGACTATGCTTTGCATGACGCCCGCTTAGTATGACGTTATTGTCATTTCCCTTCGATGTCGTTATAAGCGGATTCTAATGTACCTATTATATCAAGCTCAAATTCGATTGTATAATTATATAAATTGTAACAAAAAAGAATGGTTTGCGGTGAATTTGATCACAAGTTATGACTGCCTTTTATTTTAAAGCCTTTTTTAGATTTATCCCCTTTTTTAATAGTTCAATTTACTGTAGTCGTTTGGCTGAATACGAAAATAAATTTATACAAAGTTGGTAAATGAGTTGGTATTTAAAAGAGTAGAACTTAATAAAAAGTAGACGAAACAAGCTGGTAGGACACCTCCTCAAGCACGAAGGGCTTTAGAGACATATTAGAAGCTGAAGCAGGAGGTAAGAGGGGGAAGAGATAGACCTAGATTAGATAAATGTTCACAAATATTTAAGGATGAGGATGTGGTGTGTTCTAGTTTTACGGAAATGCAAAGATTAGCGCAGGATAGGAAGAATGAAGCTGGGAGTCCGACCAATTTTTGGAATGATGACCTTTTGATGATGATGATGACGAGATGACGATGATGATATGTCGGCAAGCATACGTCATACTTTCCAACGCGATTTATTAGTTAGATTTCGGTACAGGGAGGCTAGACATAGGCCGAATGGTGTCTATTTCAATTTCCGTGTTTAATTTTCTAATTGATCGGTGAGTATGTGCTACGACTGATTAGATTTTAAAGGCTGCAACGGTTACTCGTGCAAAAGTAACCTTGATAAATACATATACATATTTACAATTTACGACGATAACCTTGCAAATCTATTCTCTATACAGCAATCAAGCATGCATTACAACTTATTACTATTATTTGTTTTGTATAGGTACAACATAAACGCATCGTTTAATTTTACTTTAAATACCTATATATAAATAGATACTTAACTTCCACGATATAGGTTTGCAAGTAAATAGGCCTGTAGGTACATAATTAATAGGTATTACAGGAGCGTTTCTGGAACCTACGCAAAAAATTTCTTACAGGTAAGCATGTATTCATTCCATTTTCGTCCGTCTCAACTTTCTCACCCGAACCACCACCCACCCATTCCCACGATTCCTGAACGCAGGCTGAAGAGGGCCTTCCGCCCTACCTTCCGGCGTAGTCCGGAGGGACTGCCCGCCCACCAGCATTACTGGCTGGTGGGAATGAAACACCCAAAAGT
>NW_020439506.1:323365-329899 GCF_000699045.2 Agrilus planipennis | reverse complement strand
AGAAGAAAAAGGAAAGACAAAGGTAGCAACAGTATTTTAAAAAATTTATAAATTAGATATAGTTTTGAATCGATTTCACAAACCGAAAATATCCGAATTCATAATACAGTAGAACCTCTTTAAGTTGAACCTCCATAAGTCGAAAACCTCCAAAACTCGAAAAAATGTTTTATTCCTTTTCCTTCAAGCCTCAAAACCTCCATTACTCTAAATTTCAATTCTCTATTAGTCGAAATAATCAATGAGTCTCTGCAAGTCATTTTGGTACATATTTTCCCTTTATAACTCGAAAAATTAAATTAGACCTCTCGATCTCGAACATAAGAATATTTTATTTTTACAACTCGATAATTTGAAACATATTACGTCTATAGTTAGAAAAAAACTAAGTTTTCGACTTCAAAGGTAAGTTAAGTCGAAAACTTTACAACTCGAATTTTTTGGCGTCTCCCTTGATGTTCGAGTTATAGAGGTTCTACTGTATAAGAACATAAAATTATAGATTTGGTTAAGTGTATAATTCAAATTATAAGCAACAATGTGTGTTAAACCTTACAATCTTATTGTCTTTGAGGAAGAACCTTATTAATAAAATGAATAAAAACTAAAGAAAACTACCCAACCGCAATGTGACCTAACTCAAAAAGTATGTTTTGGTTATGATTTTAAAAAACCAAAGCACACAGGTGTAAACATTGAATTCGGAAGGTGTAAGTTAAAAAAAATGAGTAGGCACATACAGGTAAGGCGAAATGTTCACCGAGCATAACAATTTCACAATTATTTAACAATTAGTTCTTCTGTTTGTATATCTATTACATGCTCATTATCTAACATAAAATTTAATTAAATCACGGTAAACTCAATTATTGCGACTGTTTCTTTTTTAAATAAAC
The DNA here is from genome assembly GCF_000699045.2 of Agrilus planipennis. NCBI lineage: Eukaryota > Metazoa > Arthropoda > Insecta > Coleoptera > Buprestidae > Agrilus > Agrilus planipennis. The sequence continues at coordinate 329,003 of NW_020439506.1, read as the reverse complement.
TTTAAATATGTACAACAAGAAAACCAATCGAATAAGTTAATTTTTTTAATTTAATTTTGTAAACTGATCCCTGCTTAAAATAAAAAAATAAAATTTCCGCCAGTTTCGAGCGTCAGGCCTGTACCTATGTATTTTATTTTCTGTTCTGCATTTATGTAGTTTCATTGTTTGGTTAAATAAAACGATTATTTGTAAATGTCTAGATCAGGAAGAGAAGATTTAGGAGCGAAAACATAACGCCCAACGAACAAGTGTGAAAAACATCATTACTAATAGAGGATACAAAACATTGCGCATCAATTTCCATATGTTCAGTTAGTTGTCAAACTCAGAAGGTAAACAAAATCTCCTTGCCATACTAGGCAGTATACGAACGAGCACAACTTGGTGATGCGGTTCGCTGTACATTAAGCAAGTCACGTATGCATTTCTACTCATATTTCTAACATTCCCGGTCTAGATCAGCGATTCCTATTTTTTTTGGCTATGGAACTCTTATTGACCCATCTCGACAAAAAAAAGTAAATTGACAATAGTTTTATGTTTAAGACATATGACTCTAGCATGTGGTACTTACATGTTGAACTCTTCAATTTGAATTTTGGATTCATCTAATATGATGAAGATTTTGCACATTTTTATTTACAATAGGATTAAAATTAGGTTTATGTCCAAAAATGAATACACAGTGGAATCAAGTTTAGTTCTGAATTTGTTTTTAGTGTAAGCGTAAAAACTCGTTTAGCAACTGTAAATCGATACAAACGAAAACAGAATCGCAATAGTCCTTTCAATGACTGCAGGGAATTTGTCTTTTAGTTAAATCCAAAAGACATTCAAATTTGAATCAGCTAATTCAAAATATTGATTTGAAATAATTTTTTCGATTTTTTATTTACCCACTACAAACTACCTCAAATTAAAGAGGGAAAAAATTGTTGCTGTTGTCACACCCCCGCCGGGGATCGAACCCGGGACCTTTGTTCATTGAACATTGGTGCGTAAAGCCAAAGGTCTCGGGTTCGATTCCCGGCGGGGGTGTGACATCAGCAACAATTTTTCCCTCGTTAATTTGAGGTAGTTTGTAGGTAGTCGGTAAATAAAAAATCGAAAAAATGATTTCAAATTACTATTGCATATTAATCCACTATTAAGTAACTAACAATGTCACAGAAGCCAATTCGAATTTTTGTTTTAAAGAGGATAGTTTGTGAATGAATTCTGTACTTAGTGATGTCATGTAACTCTTCTGACATATATTCTTTCAAGGATTTTTTAGGTTTAATAAATATTAATTAATGGTTTTACCCACATCAGGGGTTATTTGAGTTTCTTCGAAAATCTACTTAGAAGAGAAAAATCATTCCTAACCTTTTTGTTCAACATATGCAATCCAAAAGCCAAATTTGTTTTCTAAGGTCAGTAATGATAGTTTGTCTCTCATTGTAAACGTAGTTGTGGTCCTTCCCTGTAAGAACCTGTTGATTACGTTAAATTTATTGAATTTACCGGCCAAATAAGCCAATTTCATTAAGTATCCATTTCTCGTCATGCAATATTTCGACATGACTCATCATCATACGGTCTTCAGATCTAAAACTGGTTGAACACGCACCTCCACTCTTTCCTATCATGAGTTAATCATCGCATTTCCCTAGAAAACTAGAAAATCCCACATCCTTATGTTTACAACTATTTGTGAACAGTAACCAAGTCTAGGTCTGCTTCTAGAAGGAGTGATTGATGCTGACCCCACATTTTACATGCTTTTTTAAAAATCCTTGACATTAACGCATTTGTTACTAACTATAATGATATTCTCGGATAACAATAGATATATTTGAAAATTATCGTCTGCGTCGCGTGATCGGCAGGGCCGTAGCGATGAGCTCGGGGCCCCGGTGCGGTATTCCGCAAGGGGCCCTTCTTAAAATTGATGATCAGAAAAATGTCATTAAAAAAAATGTTTTAATTTCACGAATAGATGATTCCCCGTGCAGTACTGACAGATAACCTCTCACGGTAATGCCAACGTCGCGGTGTCGGCATGGGCGGCAGTTGGCAGCATTGCTGACATAGAAAAAAGTAAAATAAAAAAATTATGATGTTCATTTCGTAGTACCGGGCTCGCTACGGCCCTGTCTATATGCCTACCTAAAATAATAATAAATAAACCAACAAAATAACTAAGAAAACAGAAATTAACCAAAAATAACGTATGACAGAATGTCCTATCCTCTCATCTGGCATCTAGGTATACTTTTTCACAAATATAGTGATCCTCGACTCTATCATAAAATGAACCGTTAGAGTTTACAAATGGTTTCGTCATGAAAAATATGCTGTTTTTAAGGTAAAACACAAAGAGGTTGCTTTTCGCAGAATGTTGTATATTTTTATGATGACAGAAAATGCCTTAATTCGGAACGGAATCCCTGGCACACTTCCACGGAACCTTGAGGTCCCGCGGAACACCATTTAGGAACCGCTTCTATAGATGATGAGGACGTAGCTCGAAGGGAGATAAAAGGATAGATAGGCGGTTATGACCTTTTTGAACACTAAGCAAGTGTTTTTATGTTAGGTTGAGACGACAACCTAACCTAACCTTAGCCAACCCTTACTTAGCCGAATCTTTTATAGTAATAGTTTTTTGGTATGATTTTTGTCTTTTATTGTGATGGCGGCCAGGCGGCATTATGTTACAATAAGCATACAAACGCTTGGTTAATCATAATGAAAGGTTTGCTAATTATTTGTACATTTAACAATTTGCTAATCGTAAGTCATTTTCTAAATCTTCTAATTTAACCGTATAGGTAACTTCCGAACTATAATGTACTTTGTGGAATGTACGAAATTTCTAGTATGACTGATTAATAAGTCATGAAAGATTTCCCAACCTTTTAATAACGAACAGTTAGAAGCTCTCTAGCTACAATCGCAACTGAATTTATCTTTTCACATATAGTTGGGACGATCAAAATTGGTAAAGTCCGTAATAAATTATCTGGATGAATGAACGCATCTTCTTTCTTGTTTCCACTTGAAACTACAGTCAGTTGCTGCGTTTTGACCATCACCTTGTTACTTCATGAGTACAGACAAATTAAATCGAGAAAACCGAATAATAGTAAGCGGTGCAGCGGTTAGACGTTGCTCATTAGGTACGCAAAAGATCGGGGTCGGCTTTTATAACTGCCTGGGTTGAATTATTTCTTTAAACAAGCGTCTTTGCTTTCCTAAATCCCTGAGAATGTTCAACTTTCTTTAAAGTCTTATGCTAGTAACATGTTCAAATTCTGCTTGTCTGCTCTTTCTGTTACACGTCAATTGGTATAATTTATTCCTTTTTCTTTACTAGCGTCCGCTGCAATTCCTATCTGACATCTCTTTTCTATCTTTACGATATTCCCTACAACGTTTGTCGTGAGCAAATGTAGGCGCTCTGTCAGCAACCGCTCTAATCTAATTAGTAAGTTGAAAGAAGAAAGTAAATGCGACAGTTTTACTGCGGACTATGCCAATTTTGATCGTCTCAACTATACAGTAAAAGTTTCTTATTCAGTTTCCTTATTCGCGTTTTCACTATTCGCGGGTGAAAAAATTGCAACCCAGTTCCTGTATTCGTGGCTAAAAATGTCATTATTCGCGGATGCAATCGGTAAACAGAAAAGGATTTGGCGTCATTTATTAAGGGGATTGACCGCAATCGACCGCTTGTGTCTACTGTGAATTTTTCCGAAAACATGGTTTTCTATTCTAATCATTGTGATTAAACGCTGCGAGATAAATATGTAATTTTTGTATAGTAACGAACAAAGGTTCACAATAACTCGGTACGGTTTTAGTTTTTAGTAAAAAAACTTTTACAAGTGCTTAAATTTGATGCTTCTTGNACAAGCAACATTATTATGAATAATGAGGCAGGTACTGCTGTCTTTGTACTGTATTACAAGTTCGTGAACCCTAATAATCATTTAGGATCAGACTACGGAATCAAAACCAAAGTGTTTTTTCTTTGTAGACAAAATCTAAACTAATGAAGTAGATGATAAAATAATTGAAAATATCGTCAAAATTTAAATATAATTCCTATGCATCATCGATAACGGTACCAGCGTCCATATTTGGACGTCCAATATCCGATGAGATATTTTTCTCAAACAACTTTTTTTGTAGCTTACTCTCTAAATAAAAAGTAATCACATGCACTTGTGCAATTCTATTCACTTTACGTTAATATACATAGTATGTATAATTCAATAACGAATGAATAGAGGTGTATATACCTAGGTGCCGTCTAAACAATTATATTGGTTTTATTTTGGAACCTTAGAACGTATCCCCTATATAATTCCATACTAATTACCATTCTATATCCACGGTTTCTGTATTCGCGGTATATTTATGGAACGTATACCCCGCGAATAAAGAGCTTTTACTGTATCTAGTTTTTAAGAATTATATATCTGTTTATAATTTCAAAGTAAATATTCGACAGAACTTTATCATTGTAATTGATACGAGCTGTCGTCTGCTCATTCACCCCTCTGACAATCTTGAAGTTTTAATTCAGCTTATGTAGTACCAAATAATTCTTTTGATAAAGGGTTCAAATAAATCAGATTGTAAAATAACATCTCACTAGTGATCCAAAACTTATCTAAACAAATAAACGTTATCTTTTTCCTCTTTGTAATATTATTATAAATTTTGATAAAAATACATATACATGTATATATATATATATCAGAAAAATGTCATTAAAAAAAATGTTTTAATTTCACGAATAGATGATTCCCCGTGCAGCACTGACAGATAACCTCTCACGGTGATGCCAACGTCGCGGTGTCGGCATGGGCGGCAGTTGATTTTGCTGCTATCAAATCGAGAAAAAAAACGTTTTAGAAATAAGAGCAGGCACTTGATGTTTGTGCAATGAATTCTATAGTGATGTTTCGGGTGATATAGATTTATGGTCAGCAATTAGTAATTTTTTATGGTAGCAATGATAATTATATCAACGGATTTAAGGAAACCATGAATGTAGAAGTATTCGCGATTTCGAGATGTATGCATTCCATGTAACTACGTACCTGATCAAATATATGGAGTATTGTGACAAAAATTGATATAGAAAAAAGTAAAATAAAAAATTATGATGTTCATTTCGTAGTTTGACTCAGCTCATCTCTAACAGCATAGTTTTTTTTAGAAGTCATTTTTTGAAAACAGAAAACTGCTAAGGGGCCCCTCGACTGCGGGGCCCCCGGTGCGCCGCACCGCTTGAACCGGCCTCGCTACGGCCCTGGATGATGATGATTTCCGATAAGTTTGCCCACTATAATCCTATCATCTCTATGTTTGGGACAACCTGCAACACCGTCTGTTCTGAAAACATTTTCATGTTACGCAAAGAATTCTTTTTAATCAGCCTAGACTGAAAATGTGTCATTTTCACCTTTTGGTTATTATCTATCGTTTAAAATTTCTGTGCTAATTTCATGTTTCCTGTAAAATATTAGAATCGATACCGGACTACGTAGCAAGTGAATTCAGTCACTTACCCAATCAAACGAACCACAGACTCCTTTCCGAAACTTTGTAGGTAGCTAAACGAAAAGAAGTTGTTGCC
>NW_020439506.1:263069-319318 GCF_000699045.2 Agrilus planipennis | reverse complement strand
AAGAGGGAGACGGTTTACTTTTTTCCGGAAACCTACGTAACTGTATTAATGATTTAAATTTATACCGTTCGATAAAATAATTGAGGTGAAATCGAAGCAAAATGAAAACGTTGCGAATATTTAATAATAAACAGAATTTAAAAAATCAAATATATGATCATTCTACTTATAATTATCATTAGCTGTTCAAATAAAGTGAAAGTGATATTGGAGTTCATCTACACACATTTTAATATATGTACTTTCAAATTTTAAATACTTTCTCTCGTTCTATAGTATGTACAACGTACAACAAACAGTTTCCACGTTCTTGACAAACAAAAAAGGTTTTAACATTTATGTATTAGAAACGTTTTGATGGTATGTCATTAATATGTTAAATGCGCATGTCTGGTTTGTTTTTCATTTTTACAAATCATTCGTTTTCTCACTGTAAATGCAACAATTTTATTATTACTCAAATAAAAAATACATTTAAAAGTTAGCGTTTATATTGTATTTGTATGAGTGAAACGAAAGTGTAAATTTTCACAAGTTATTTTAGAGCTTAAGGTCACAGATTCGTTACACAATAACAGCTTCTTCAAGTGATTCTAAAATATTTAATTTTGTTCCTATATTAAAAATGTGTTTTAAGTTTAAAATCTGTATGACATTCATGATTTTTTGAAGTAGGATGATTGGCGTAATTAGAATTTTGTTTTTTTACATTCAAAACCTATGACATACTTGTNCAGCTTCTTCAAGTGATTCTAAAATATTTAATTTTGTTCCTATATTAAAAATGTGTTTTAAGTTTAAAATCTGTATGACATTCATGATTTTTTGAAGTAGGATGATTGGCGTAATTAGAATTTTGTTTTTTTACATTCAAAACCTATGACATACTTGTTAATTCTAGTTTTTAATATTCTTTTTGATTGACTGTTTGATATGCTTTTGCGGAAAGCTCATCATAAAATTGATAGTTGGCAAAATAAGAGTAAATGATTTAGAGGTTAGGAAGTCATTGTCATTGAACAACTGCTTTCTGCGCATACCCATAAACTTCAGCGCATGAACTCAAAAGACTAATTTCATTACCTCCCGACTAAAACACGGCTGAAAAGAGGCCATTTTTTCCCTATTTCATAGCACGCAAAACGAGCTTTCCGCGATAACATGACAAAATAGTACATTACGTATCGAGGGAACAAATAGGGTTTTTTCAGACTGCAAACATGCAGTATGAGGATAACCCTGTTTCTTCCCGAGGTACGTATACTATTTTTTGTCATGTTTGTGCGGAAAGCTCGTCATTAAATTGATAGTTGGCGAAATAAGAGTAAATTATTTGGAGGTTAGAAAGATAGTCATTGAACAACTGATTTCTGCGCATGCCCATAAACTTCAGCGCATGCGCTCAAAAGACTAATTTCATTGTCTCCCGACTAAAACACGGCTGAAAAGAGGCCATATCGCCATCTTCCCTATTTCATAGCACGCAAAACGAGCTTTCCGCGCTAACATGACAAAAATATCACATTTATCATAAGAACCACGTTAATTTATAAACTCTTGATTTTACTTGAATTTTCTAATTTATCTTTGTTGGTTTTTACAAAATTTAAATAACCACGAATTTACAACTTAACATCCGATTCTTGTGATAAATGTACATAATACAAAAGTATTCAGGAAGAACATTCAAAAGTCTTAAATATAAAAAACAAAATTCAACTCACTTTCAATACGTAATGTAACTAGTAATCTACTCTGTTTTCAGAAGCTGGGACATGTTGGGACTGCAATAACCATATTAAGAAATCGTTTTATAGGGAAAGATCTTGAAAAAAAATATTATTTTTAGATAGTGCCAAAAAACCGGACATTTTCCGTTAATTTTTCAAAATAAAAAAATTAATTTCCAACTGCTTTTGATAGTGTGTTATTTACCTATTAATCTTACATCTATACGTGTAAAAAAATGTCCATATAAGTATGTATTAAGTATATCATGCACCAATACTTCGATATCGATTATTTAGTTGAATTTTGCAGATTGAGAAGTTCGATGACACAATTATTACAAGCAACATTATTATGAATAATGAGGCAGGTACTGCTGTCTTTGTACTGTATTACAAGTTCGTGAACCCTAATAATCATTTAGGATCAGACTACGGAATCAAAACCAAAGTGTTTTTTCTTTGTAGACAAAATCTAAACTAATGAAGTAGATGATAAAATAATTGAAAATATCGTCAAAATTTAAATATAATTCCTATGCATCATCGATAACGGTACCAGCGTCCATATTTGGACGTCCAATATCCGATGAGATATTTTTCTCAAACAACTTTTTTTGTAGCTTACTCTCTAAATAAAAAGTAATCACATGCACTTGTGCAATTCTATTCACTTTACGTTAATATACATAGTATGTATAATTCAATAACGAATAATTCGAAGTGTATATACCTAGGTGCCGTCTAAACAATTATATTATCTAAAAGGCCCCACAGGAGACGACCTGAATTCCACTCGGTGAAATGTTTCATCGCATTACTTTACGACGAGTCACATGTTGTCTCTCTTGTGTGACTCACAAGTTTAAACCTTGTATAGTTTAAGTAAAAGTGTTTCCAAATATGACATGAAGAACACACATTGGTACATAATGTGCAATACACATAATACATACAATCACACAAAGCGATAAAACAAGCTTATCGATATATTTCAAAAGACAATAACATTATACACATGTACAGTCGACTCTCGATAATTTGAAACTCAAGAGACCAGAGATAAGTTTCAAATTACCAAGAGTTCATAACAACAAGCGTTTAATAGCCACTAGGGGGAAGGGGGGCTCGAGTAAATAAGAGTTTGATCAAAACTCGTGATTTATTATTTCTATATTAGGTAAAGGTCTAGATGATGGCCCCCACCCCCGAAAGGTTGGGGGGATCGAAAGAATTCAAAATAACAAGCGGTTAAATAACCACGAGGGGGAGGGGGAACCCAAGTAAATAAGAGTTTGATCAAAATTCGTGATTTATTATTTCTATATNACTCAATATGACTGGAGTTGGCGGTTCTTGTTCTTCGGTTTTTTTTTTTCTCATTCTCATCTAGAGAGACCATATTCATCAATTCGGCAACGGTTAGGACAGAGCCGGGCAAACTCGGCTCTTTTGACTCCCGGGTGCTCCTTAGGTATAGCCAAGCAGCTCCTCATTGCTCCTGCGAGTGCAAGTGAAATAATTCTTTCCTTTTCTTATCCCTTCCATTTCGTAGATGAGTCCCCTCTTCCATAGCCGAACCCAATAGTATTGCAACCGTAATCCAGCATGTAACCCCTGAGCTGCGGGACGATCATTAGAAAATTTTCGTAGGTATTATTTAAGTTACGAGAGAGGCTTCACCGAGCGGCATGGCCTAGAGGTTTAGACCATTGCTTAGCATTCGGGAGGACGTCGGTTCCATTCCGGGTCCGTCTGCCTTAGTCCAAGCTTTTCTGTGGTTTCCTTGGATCACTTAGACAAATGCTGGGCCAGTAATACTCCACAGATAATCTTTCATTCTCTTCTGTCTTCATTTCGTACGTCTCATCTTTCTCACCTGAACCACCACCCACCCATTCCCACGATTCCTAGGAGGCTGAAGAGAACCTTCGCCCTACCTTCCGGCGTAGTCCGGAGGGACTGCCCGCCTACCGGCATTTGTAGCTGGTAGGCATGACCCAAAAGTTTTAATGTTTTTAGAGAGGCTTCGCTCATCTACGGGATGGAGGGGTTTGATATGGGAGTGGAAGAAAGAAGAAAAAGAGAAAGCAATATAGGTTTAACATTGATTTTATTCAATTTATCGAGTATTTTTCAAAAAAGATTTAAATCAAAGAGTGTCAAATTATCGAGAATCGACTGTATGTGCACAATAAAGCTTGATTCTCACTATCATCCAGAGACGGCAGGCAGCCGTCCGTCAGATGACCGTCAAAATATTTTTCAGTTTTGCATTGTGTATATGCTATCCGTGCATGTTATGACTAGCCGGCGTCTGCCCTTTATTTCTTTTTTCTGCTTTTCTTGTTTTCCGTTTCTTCTTCATATTCTTATTTTATTCAACTAAGAGAGCAACAACTGCTAAATCAGTAAGCGAATAGTTTTTAAACATCATAACGAAAATACGCTAACCGTCCAAAATTTGCCAACTGTTGTGTAATGTGAATACAACATAAAACTAACGGACATTTGACGAACGGTTACTGGCAGCAGCGGTTCTCACAATTGGTGTGTTCCGAAACATAATCCAGCATACTAGCCAATGCTGATGACGTCATGAATCGCCGCCATACTGTTAATTCGTTCCGAAATATACTCACCAGTGCGTTGACGTCAAATTGAAGCCATATTTTTTTACTCGCTTACAACAATTTTGCTCCAAAAGTTATTAAAGTTTGTTACAATAAAAGATTCCTCAAAGTCTGATGCACACACGCCCGTTTGATATACTACTACGTCACACTTTTCTCACCAGTACAATATGGCGTCGATTCATGACCAGTATGTTGGGTTACATTTCGGAACAAACACATAGAGACAATCAGCCTTAATAATACATACGCGCCAAAAGAAGAATGCATGGGAATCCCTCTCGGGTGTGAAGTGCTGTGCAAGCGAAAGCGTTGGCGGCAAACTCCCGTTAATTTTTTACCATACCCCTACCGACAATACGATGTTTTTCCCTGATTTGGGAGACGAAGGCGCAACATTCGTCCCGCATAAGAAATCGCATTTAGTGTTTATTAGAAAAGCATTTTACCATCCTCGGAGTAGTTTCTAACTTCGCATTTAGCTAGGGAGACAATTTCTGTCATGTTTGTGCTCCTCATTAAATTGATAGTTGGCGAAATAAGAGTTAATTATTTAGAGGTTAGGAAATCATTGTCATTGAACAACTGATTTTTGCGCATGCCCATAAGTTTCAGCTCATGCGCTCAATGACTAATTTCATTGCCTCATGATTGAAAAAGGCCTATTTCATTGCACGCAAAACGAGCTTTCCGCGGTAACATGACAAAAAATACATTGTCAACAAACAGTACTTAAAATAGTGATCATTTATCTGGAAGGTTATGTTACACTTTATTGTCCCAAAAATCAGGAAAATCGTATTTTCGGGTCAGGCGTATGGTAAAAAATCGAACACGGGCATCCGGAAGAAAGTATGACAGCTCTCCAGGGGTTTGTCGTAGTCTAGCAATTCATACTCGGGAAGGAACGCCGTATTTGCTTCCCTTGATATCACCCTATCAGAGATGTCATTACGTGTATAGTAACTATGGCAGAATCCAGAGCTCGCTACGACCTAGATATAGATTGCCATAAATACTTAACTACCTTCGAAATAATTGTTTTTTTCACATATATGTGTAGGAGGGTATACAGTACGTACAATTTTGTAAGCCCAAGTTTCAATTACCCGATAACCCTATGCTCTCAAATTTGTTTAAAAAAATAAGAAAAAGGCGAGAGCATAAAAAGTACGCATTTCCTATTTGATACGATTCAATGAAGGATGGGAAAAAATGAAATAGCGCCTCTACATCCTATCGTAAAATTTACTTTTATTATTATTAGGAAAAACCCGAAAATAGTTTTTTAAAGAGGTCAACAGTGTCTGTACATATAGTATAAAAATATGTTTTGAAGCACGAATACTTATTATGAAGTTATTTCCAAATCTTTAAAACTCGAGGAGTATTTTTAAAATTTTAGCCTGTCCTTAATCTGTCATTTTTCTTAGTAAAGGGTGGCATATTTTTTTTATTATATCAACTCAAGGTAATAATTGCAGTTAATTTTTAGTAGCTCATAAATTTTTCTGAAATTGTAATAAATTTGGCAATTGTCTACAAATTGTAGAACATTTTGTTCTAAACCATTTCTAATTTGAAATTTAATGAGAGCAACTTCCCCAACTTAAATTAACCTAACTTTTAACAGCTGCTCTCAACTCAAAAATACATCTTTGTAGGAGGACATGGCACCCTTTTTGAAAACATGTATTTGTTGTATTGTCATTTGTCTGCAATTAATTAACTAAGTCAATTTTGAATCAATTCCTGTTATCTTACTTTTGTAAAATATTAATAACTTAGCACTTAGACATTCAGTGCTTTTACTATTGATGTAGTTTTTCGAAAAAACTTTGTAGTCTTATCTCTTATCTAAATTTTCTTGAGACTTAAAGATTAAAAAAAAACAAGTCTTTATTCTCAAAAAAGACGAAAAATAAAAAATAAATGTTTGAATATCAGCTATAATACTAATGGCTGCCGTTATATATTACCATTAGTTAAAGGCCTCAAGCTTTTATTTTAGACAAATTTTTCAGTTTTTAGTTCATCTGTAGCTGGAAGATTCTACCTTAAAAATATCTAGGTAGGTATTTTGTATTTTCTAGATAATTACCACAAATATTTGTTATAGACCATATGTACATCAGTGGCAATACACACGGTACATTAAATTTGGATATACATTTGGATTATTGATGACAAATATAACGATGCCAGTGATGCTACTAATACGAACGTATACGATATTCCATACTTATTAAGGCAGCTTAAATTTTGTCAAAAAAAAAAATAAGAAAAAATGAAATACAAATTCTTGCAAGTTACCAATATGAGGCACAAAATGAAAGTTCAATCTCTCATTCAACACAATCATCACATCATTTCATATATTCCCTGTATATATTATAGGTAAATATTAGATAAGGATTGCAATGTTCCCACCGGTAACATGACAAAAATAACTTTTTACATGCATGTATTTTTGTTTATAACGTTTTTTCTTATTGAAACATATATACAATTTTATTGTACATAATGAATACAAACTAAAAATCCTTCCAAATAAGTCAGGCAATTGTAATTTCATATTGGTTAATTTGTAATTTTATTTCCCTGTGTCTCAGTTTTTTGAACTACACATGCATACATACAGTATACTTCGTTTACTTTCTGTAGCGATGTGACATTCAGTTTGACCGGCGCAATATAGAAAAGAATAGCACCAGGCCAGAAAAGGAAGGAGACAACTCTCGGCCAAACTCTTAACCGGTGAGGAGCGTATAATCCCTACAGTACTGCACGGAAAAATTGACCATTTTATCCACTACGATTGCATTGCTCAAATGTGCTGCTATTGGTATCATTTACTACTGAAAATATCAACGAAGATGTTTATTTACATTTGAAGACATATTAAAAGCTTTAACGCTTGTTTTCGACTCGCACTACTATTCATGATTGAACAAAATTTTTTCCAGGTACTGTATGAAACAGTACATTACGTATCGAGGTCTGAAAAGTGGATATTTCAGAGTACGTGTGAGTTGCCACGGCAAACACGTAGCTTTGTGCGGAAATAAGAGTAAATGATTTAGAGGTTAGAAAGACATTGTCATTGAACAACTGATTTCTGCGAATGCCCATAAACTTGAGCGCATGCGCTCAAAAGACAAATTTCATTTCGTCCCAACTAAAACACGGCTGAAAAGAGGCCATTTCTTCCCTATTTCATAGCATGCAAAACGAGCTTTCCGCGCTAACATGACAAAAAAGTATGTTTAATGAACAAGAGTCGAGAGTATTATGAACTTTTTTCTCCCTACCTACGATTTTGCCAGCGCGCATCCAAGACATTTGAAGGGGCCTATCGCTAGAGAAAGTAAATGAAGTATACCTACCTAATTCAAAAATCTGCATGTAGTAAACACCCGGTATGTAGTGTTAGTGAAAATATTTGAAGGGGGACTGTCCGTCAAAAAAATTATTCCAAAAGGGTAATTAATTTGATAGCTGTGCCAATCTATCTATTCATACAAAACATGTTTATAATAAATACTATCTAATGCATATTCATAATAAGTACCCACAGTTCACGTGTGCTAATTTGTTTACTTTTGGATTTTAAAATTTTATGAAAAGCGATTAAGCACAGGACAAAATACATTCCTTGGAAGAATAAACATTCAACAGAAAATAGCTTAAAAACAACAGATTCTGAAACGATAATGCCCATATTTTTTTTTACTGACGTTCGTAAACAAAATTACTGTACACAGGTACGTCATTTTACAAAACTATCATAAACAAGTGGCAATGTTGAAAATAATTTGGTCGTACATACAAAAATAAACAATCTTCGTTTTAAAAGTTGCAAGGCAATAAAAAAATCAAGCCAAACAATTATACTTGAATTAAAATTATGCAGTAAAAGGCGTAAGTAGGAAGAGCAAAGTCAACAGAATAAAAAAAATGATAATTACATGCTTATTAAATGCTAATTAAGTGATCTAATGACAAATTAAATCCTGCGAACATTTTTCAAAAATTACTGTTCTGCTAGCTTAAAATTAAGTTCGCATAACTTCCCATGTAGGAACTGCCAGAGTTGACAAACAGGTGAACTTTGACCCAACATTGGGTTGTGAAACTTTGGCTGAACGGAGTTCATCAAAGATTGGACCAAGTTGGGCATACAATTTATCTACCAAGAATGGGTAGTTTTCTCTGTCGCAGACCTGGACCAAAGTTGGCTCTGGCCAGCTTTGGGTTGCCCAAGTTTGGCTGAATGGAGTTCATCCAAGATTGGACCAAGTTAGGCATACAATTCTTTGTCACAGACATGGACCGAAGTTGACTCTGGTCAGCTTTGGGTCAAGTTGTATTGAAATCAATATTTTATTTTTCATTAATTAAAGAGACATTAACAATACTGTTCAAATAGATTTTGAAAGAAAACGAGACAATCTGAAATATTTTATTTTTTATTAATACAGATTATCGGACCCGGACCCGCACGGGGGGGGGGCTTCAGACTCTGAATGGGACGCTTATTAAGCGCAAGGGTCAAAACAAAAGTNTATCTGTAGATCGTGACGGAGAACGATCCATTATTCTAAATTTTTATAGAATTAGCTGTATTGGTCTTTTTATAATTCATAATAAACACTTATTCTCTTAATTCCAACCTTAAATAAGTGTTGGTTATTTAAAATAATGGTTTATATATATTTTATGTAATTACAAATTTTATTCTCTGGGTCACCATTGATTTTAGCTTTGGCAGAAAGTTGGTTGTCACTAGGCCAACTCTGGCGCTCTTTGGGATTCATCGTTGGTCCAAGGTTGTATGTCAAGCCAGGCCCGATTTTATCATTGCAACCACATCAGGCCCATAGTTATAATTCAACTTTGTTCCAGAGTATATAACTGGCAAGTCAACTTTGACCCACACCTATTCCAATCGTACTTTCCTACATGGGATACGCGAAAAAATGTTTAGACAGTGAAATGCTTCCAGAATTTTTGCAATAAACAAACGATTTCGCGATTTAGACAAAACGCTAGCATAAAAGCCTCATTAAGGCACATAATCAGCATCGGACGAGCCTTTGGGCAGTACATACATGATTGAGGTAGCAGGTTTTCTTTCTTAAACCTGTTTTTGGCCCCCTTTTATGTCAACGTATTTACTAATAAGAGTGCTAAGAGCATTTAATTCGTAACTGGTCAGTTTCAAAAGTTTTGAATGGGCATTTAATTATGTGTAACCCAAAAAACTATTTTCATTGCTAAGAACAAATTGTTTGGGAACGCTCGGCAGTGGCGTAATGGGGAGGGGGCAATCAACCCGGACCCGCACGGGGGGGGGGCTTCAGACTCTGAATGGGACGCTTATTAAGCGCAAGGGTCAAAACAAAAGTGAAATAGCAAAATCCAGATGGTCATTTACCCGAATTTTGTAAGTATTATTTGGTGGTTTTCAATACATAGTCGGCTCCGGTCCAGTGAATTTTACATGGCTGCATTAGTTATAATTGACATTTTATTTATTAATCAAAAACGACCTTGGTTTTCTTGTTGTTGCTGTTGAGAAATTTTTGACTATTCAGCGATTTTTCGTGACTAGTCCACATTTTTGGAAAACACCGTGTACAGCGTTGGTAAAAGTATACTGTAGGTATATATACATACACTGGGTGGCAGCGGAATGTGATCACTAAATATAGGTCTATTATTTTTAAAAATATTAAATTTCAGATAAAAGTATTTAATGTAAAACTGGATTATTGACATAAACTTGTAGTTTTTGAAGTTAAACTTCTTTAAGCATGGTAGGGTAAGTTCGTTTCATGCGAGTTGCTATGTAACGAAATCATGCAACGGATGTCCCCCCCTACTCGGCCACGTAGTCGAGTTCGTAGAAGGGATCGCTTGAGCCGTGAGCGCACTTCAATGCAACGTTCGTTACAGACAATTCCAGCATGTACAGTGTAAAATTTAAATTCATATTGTACAAATAATATCATTAATTAATTCCTTAACCCCTATCCCGGTATGTTTAAAGAAGTTTCACTTCAGTTGCGTGTTGTATAATTATACGGTGTATTTTTTATTTTTACTTCCGGTTGTACTAAAATTAACATTAACATAAACATTCGAAATGTGGTGTTACAGGCGAATGACGAGGATACCGTGGATAGAGAAGATAAGAAACGAAAAGGAGAACAGACGACTCTACGGAAGTCAATAAGAAATAGGCGAGATAGATTAGTAGGACACCTTCTTAGGCATGAAGGTCTAGTCGGAGACATATTAGAAGCAAAAACAGGAGTTAAGAGGAGTAGAGGAGAGAGTGAGTTGTTTTAGTTTTTGGGAAATGCGAAGATTAGCTCAGTATTGAAAAGAGTGGAGATGCGTGTCCAACGAGTTTTAGGACTGACGACCTTCTAATGATGACGATGAAGATATTTATAGATGAGAAAGTATACCATTTAGCAGCGACGGATTTACAAACATAATTAGATCAACAATTTCTGCCGACCTTCTATATCAACAATCGGCAAGTGGCGGATCGCGATCCAGGTCCAGATCGTGTGAGATCAAAAACTGGCCCACCAAAAATTTCTAACAAATAAGTTATTTAAAAAATATTTTTCTGTAGATAACAAAATGTTTGTTTGACCTTTGAGCACTACCCTTATCATTTGTTAGAGGAATGAATGTTTTTTTCTTGGACCTCGATAAATATTTTCAAAAACACTAGGACCCCACCTAAAATTACTTGCCGATTCCTGTTCTAAAAGAAAAACAAAGTCCAAAATTTTTGGATGACAGATTCTTTGTTAAGGTCGATAAGGAGAGCATTTCTGAAAAATGTTTTCACTCAAAAATTATTTTTACTGTTGTTTGAATGTCAAAGTTTTGCAAAATGCTTTTGTCAAGCATTTACCGCTTACGTGGCGAAAACGGCGAAAAACGGTCATTTTTTGTAGAGAATCAAATTTTCTATAAAAAAAAAAACGTACGGGAGAGCACCTGTTCATATACAAATGTACAACGGCCTTAAAAATAGACCATATTGGGCATTCTGACAGAACTCACCATCGACAGACTATTTAGTTATCATTAAAATAAAAATACTTATACTAATATTTAAACAAGCGATTTTCATATGAAAAAATGTTTCTCATGAAAAGGTCATTTGGAGTCAATATTGTTATCGGTGATATGTAGTAAAAAACGCATTAAATAAAAAAATTTTAACAAAATTAATATGGAAAATAAACAATTACAGAATTCTTAATGACACCACT
This sequence comes from Agrilus planipennis, assembly GCF_000699045.2. Lineage (NCBI taxonomy): Eukaryota > Metazoa > Arthropoda > Insecta > Coleoptera > Buprestidae > Agrilus > Agrilus planipennis. Next base: position 307,657 of record NW_020439506.1, on the reverse strand, counting down.
GAATAGAGCGTCAAAAGTTATAAAACCTTTTTAATAATTTTTAACTGCACTAATACGTACTCTCTAACATTCATTCATACACCTGAGCAATGTTATCTTGGTGCGTTGCTCAAGGTTGATAGCCCCTAAACAGTGTTCCCTATGCTATCGAGAACACACTGTCTTTTTGTCTATACGTTGTACCTTTTTAAATCTTTATCAGTTTTGTCTTGTATATTTTTCATGAATTCTTATTTGCAAAATTGACAAGACTCTTCAGGTGTCATCAAATGTTACATTTTGTATTAATTGTGATTTCGTGGAAAAAAGTTTCAACGAACCTATCAAATTCTTTTAAACTAACACGCACTTCGAAATGCCTACAGTTAGTTCAGAATCTCATGAACCTTGACCTTGGTTTGCACAGTGTTCAATTTCGGTTGTTCATTCTTAAATATCATACGAATCGTTACTACTTTTTTAGTTTATCTGGATCTCCATCCTGTTATATATTGAGGCACATGGTTAACAGTCAGGGGCGGACTAAGGCCTAGACAACCTAGGCACGTGCCTATTAGGGCCCGTAATAGAAAAAGAGTTATTAAATAACTCGATTAATTACAACAAACTGACGAGTTTGCAGAATTAAAAGTAAGAAAAAAGGCAAATAAATCAGTCTGGGTATATTTGTTTAAGTATTATTGTTTGTTTTAATAAATTATGTTTATTTAATTTTTGTACATGTATATAATTTTTTCATTTTTTTTTTTTGGAATCCGATAATTGTATGTTTTAAAACCAAACCACCAAATGCAAAGTATGTGTCATGATTGAAAAATAGGCCCAGAATTACAATGTTGCCTAGGGCCCGCTTTAGCCTTAGTCCGCCACTGTTTAACAGTAGTCAATTTAGTCGTAATGTACTATATGAATGCAATAAGGTCCATTTTTCGCTCACGTGAATGCTCATAAGATTTTGAACTACCTATATCAGGCAGCTGCTTGCATAAATCTAAGGATTCACAATTATTAAAATCCGAAATACGAACCTCATGTGTATTAAATCGACAATTCGAATGTACGAATTACTTATACGTTAAAAAAAAGAATAGCGAGTAGCCTGGAAGAAGGAAATAAAAATTTGAAAGGAAAAAACATTGTGGAACTTAATAGGGAGACGGAAAAATTAGATAGAACAATGCAAATGTTAGAGAATATAGAGGGAAAAAATGGAAAGAAAATGAAATGGAAATTGGAACAGAAGATGAAGGGAAATGAGCTGCCAAAAAATATAACATTCCATTTAAAAAAAACAGTTATACCAGTTCCAAAAAAAATTATTTTGGAAGTGGTAGATTTCAATGAATTTGAAAAGAACAGGTTTGCGTTAATAGTGGAAATAGTAGGTCATTTCTTCCACAAACTATGTGTTAAAATAGCACACCTTTGTGTGTTTTCGTTTCGGAGATATTTAAAATAGGGCAGAGAACTGCAGTAGCCTATTTATTGATTTAGTGCGAATTTTATGAAAATTGATGCATTTTAAGCATAATATATGGTTATTATATATATTTAACATTGAATTCAAAAATGCAATAATAAATGGGGCTATCCATTTGAAAAAATGAACTTAGGTAGCTTACAGGAAAATGGGACACTCTGTGGATATAGAGATACATTTATGGTACCACTTTTGTAAGAAACTTTCTTTGATATCTTCAACTATAAAGCAATTATTTGGGAAACGCGCTTTCTTGGGACACCCTCTATATAAGGGAGACATTGCCATGGAAGAGAGAAGAATACAGAAGATGCTAGAGAGATAGGTAAAAGAAGCAAAGAAGTGGAGAAATGACAATCAAGGTTGGATATAAGAAAATAATAATAGGTGGAATAATACAGGTATAGGTTGAAGAAGAGGAAGAATTGGTTAAAAAAGAAGAAAAATGAGAATTTCGTAAGGAATAGGTGTGTAAGAGGGGGAGAAGATGGAAGAAATAATAGATCCAAGAATATTAAGGGGTTAGCTCGGAACGTGGCAGATATAGAGTAAAGATAAAACTGTTTTTATAGTTTGATGGGGGAACAGGCCATAGTACAATTAAGTGAATCATGGAATAAGTATGTATAACCAAAATTTACAATATAGTTACTACATATAGGTTAACTTACCTAATATCAGATGAAGTTTGGCGTCAGTTTGAAAAGCGTAATGGAGAGTAACTAAAAAGGGGTTATCACGGACGGCTTCCAAAACTTGTCTCTCAGTTTTTGTGTGTTCGGTAGTCTTTTTCTTTTGAACTATAGTAGCCTTTTTAAGCACTTTCATGGCGTACAATTTACCGTGATCCGTCCCACCACGTTTTCTTACTAGAAATACTTTGCCATATGCTGAAACAAAATAAAATACAATAACAACAAATCTTCATAAAACGATAAACATTTTCACTCAAACTTAAAAAATTATTTTCAAATTGAACTTGAATCAAATTGTTATACCTACTATCAAAATATGTATAATAATAAACATTACACTACTAGCAAACATGGGTACATCATTTAGAAGAAAATAACTTTAAAAAAACAACGCAGATTATGATTCGCCAACTAAACGGTTTATTACGGCTGTGTTCCGAAATATAACCCGGCATAGTGGTCAGTGCTGATGACGTCATGAATCGACGCCATATTGTACTGGTGTGCCACCATATTGTACTGGTGAAACAAATGTGTCATAACAGTATATCAAACGGGCGTGTGTGCTTCAGAGTTTGGACAATTTCTTATTGTAATAAACGTTAATAACTTTTGGAGCAAAATTGTTGTAAACGAGCACAAACACTATTCTCAATATGGCGTCAATTAGACGTCAATGTACTGGCCAGTATATTTAGGATCGAATCAACAGTATGGCGTCCATTCACGACGTCATCAGCACTGGCCAGTATACCGGGTTATATTTCGGAACACACCCTACATACAGACTAGATGTACCCTGCGCGCGTTGCTACGCCACCAACTAAAATAAATATTAAGGAAAGGCATTACACAAATATTCAATTTATTTTGAGTTATTTTATTTATTTTGTTCATTTTGAAAAAATTGTGACATTGCAGCGTTTCGTTTCAATTCGATATTTATTGAAGTGCTGTGGGATACACAATACTTCTTGTTTTTCCTGTCGAAAATTGATCGTACCAACTCAGAAACCTTCTTTGGCTCATGCACAACAACTTTGCTAAAGATCATCACACGATCAAATGCATAGTTTACGATTCCATAAAGGACATGTCTGTATTCATTTTTATATATGTGTACAGATGAAGTTCGACGCAATAAAAAAATATTTTTTTCTTTCTTTTAAATTTCAAAAGAAGTAGAAGAAAACAATTGATTTAAACGTACAATATAGATAAGTACTAGGTGCAGAATGAGACTATAACAACTTATTCGAAATGATGGAAAAACGCGATCGGTGTTGTCAACCTTGCAAGGTCGTCACTCTAGGCTGTTGCCTCCTGTATAAAAAGTTCACACGTGTACAAGTAGTTATTATCCATTCATATTACGTCGCGACGCTAACCTACGCCGATTATTATTAAAATTTCCATATTGTGGACTTAAAATACGCACGATTTATGATTGATATCATTATATGCATTTAAAAATTAAAGCAAGATTAATATTAAATTAATGCTATTTTTCAAGCATCAATTCCGGTGAATTTGCTTATCAAGTTTTGTTTTGCAACTGTAGAAAAAGGCAGTTATTTCAACAATACAGACACATTTTATTTACACGTATCAGTTCATACATATGAAGATGTATAGAAATAATACGTACACGTTACACGCAAATAACACAAGTCTACAAAAAAAAATTGTCTTTGTCCTAAATTTATTTTATGATTTTTCTATAAATTATGTTCAAAAATAAAGGAAAAATATCCACATTCCATATAAAGTTTGTTTTTGTGTTATTTAGGGTAAAAATACTTATTCTGAGTTATCATTTATGAAAAAAGCATTAAATAGTTCTAGTATATTTAAAAATACCTCGAAAGAGGTACTATTGTAACAACGTAAAAGGTATGTTTCAAGGAATTGGAATGCCCTATGTTTCCAGTGAGTGGCGTTTATTTATTAACAGCTTGACGAATTTCCACCTTTTCCAATCGCTCATTTTGTACATTTGAAAAAAAAACTATGAAAGTGTCAAAATTTACTCGAAGCTTTGAAGTATCAAGAGTTTAAGTGGCAGTTCACTGGAGATTTTAAGATGGTAAGATTTTTAATGGGACTATAGGGTGGATATACAAAATATCCGTGTTATCTCTATTTGTGGGACAGTACATTCAAAAATCATGGCCACTAAGAACTGAATTTCGTGTTGGGAAACAAAACGTAAGATATGTACCAATTGCTGAACCTGAAGTTAGGACTTATGAAACAATTCGTAAAACAATTAGATAAATGATCTGAAGCTTTCACGGTTTTAAACAACTTTTTTCCAAAGTTGTCAGAAGCAAAGGTTAAAGCTTAAATTTTTGTTGATTCATAAATTAAAAACTGCTAAACAAAAAAGTTGGAATATTTTAAACGAATAGTTTCTGGTCTTTTAGGGAATTACAAAGTTGAAAATTACCGAGAGTTAGTTGATAACTTGATAGAAGACTTTAAAACTATGAGTTACAAAATGTCTCTAAAAGTACATAGGTATGCTGCATGTTCATTTAGATAATTTTGAAGACAACATAGGGGCGTATTCAAAAGAACAAGGAGAACGTTTTTATCAAGATATTATGGCTTTCGAACAACGTTATTAAGGTTAATACAACGAAAATATGGTGGGGGACTACATTTGGGTTTTAGTGAGAGAAAATAGTTATAAACATGAAAGAAAAAGTATACGGTTCACTTTAAACCTTTTTTCCTCTATTTTGTAATTTAATATGATAGTAAAAGTTGATAAAAACATATATATTTGTTTCAATTTATCGCTAAATAAAAATTTAAACCATAGATTTTCTAAAATATTAATCAACTGTGCCCTGGATTCAAAAGCAAACTTTTTCAGGCCATAAATTTTTTTTTTCGTCCAACTCGATAAATCTATCTAAATTCCATACGCTCTTATCAAAGTCGATATTCTTGTTGACCTGTGTAATTAATCTAGACATTATTTATCCTATATCTACCTAACCTAGACAAAATGAGTATTGGGGTGTAATTCATTAAACAATCTAGCTGTTTTGCAAAATATCAATAAAACGCAATAAATGTTAGTTTACTTTATATTGTGCTTATATTGTGTTTATATTAGGTTAGGTTACTTTACTGTTCCTGTCTAAGAACTCAAGGCCTCTAAGGAGATACATTAAAATTAAAATCGACAACGGTGTAGTCCACTCTTGGAAATCGCAAAAAGAAAATCTTACTATGTCTCTAATATCACCCAGCGAAAATTGTAAAATTGAGAAAAAAAAAACACTGGCAACCATAACCTGCTTAATCCACCACGAAGTTTCTTTTTTAATTTTACTGTTTTTGCTAGGTGTCTGTCCTTTTTTTAATTTTATTTGATGTTCAACTGTACGAGGGTGGATTGATAAGTTTCCGGCCTGACCAAGAAAAACAAGGTTTTTAAAAATTTTTTTTTTTTATTTCTCAACATAATCTCCTCCAAGGCTGATACATTTCTCATAGCGGTGTTCCAGTCTATTAATGCCATCTCTATAGACTGATTCGTCAAGCTCCTCAAAATAACCATTTACAGCTTCGATTACTTCTTCATTGTCCGCAAATCTCTTACCGCCAAGCCATTTTTTGAGATTAGGGAACAGAAAATAGTCACTCGGGGCTAGGTCTGGAGAGTAAGGAGGGTGCGGCATCAATTCAAACTTTAGATCGTTGATTTTAGCCGTCGCAACGATTGACGTGTGCGCTGGTGCGTTATCGTGATGAAACAAGATTTTTTTCTTCGCCAGATGAGGTCGTTTAATTTTCACCTCGTGGCTCAAACGTTGCAATAAGTCTGCGTAGTATTGACCAGTGATAGTATTACCCTTTGCAAGGTAATCAATGTATATAATACCTCTTGCATCCCAAAAAACAGTAGCCATAACCTTGTTCGCCGAAAAAATTGTTTTTGCCTTCTTTGGAGTTGGTTCCCCTGGTCCAATCCACTGTTTAGACTGTTCTTTGGTTTCAGGAGTGTAGTGGTGGACCCACGTTTCGTCAACGGTTACGAATCGACGCAAAAATTCGCTTGGATTACGCTTATACAATGACAAATTTGCGGTAGAAATGTTTTTTCGAATCAATTTTTGGTCGACTGTTAGCAAACGCGGCACCCATCTTGCACAGAGCTTTTCCATATGCAAATGTTGGTGCAAAATATGTTGCACACGTTCATATGACATCTTACAGGTCTCAGCTATCTCACGCACTTTCAATCTGCGGTCTCCCAGCACTATTTGATGAATTTTTTCGATCATATCTGGAGTTGTGACCTCAACGGGGCGTCCTGAGCGAGGCCCATCAGAGGTGCTCACACGACCCTTTTTAAACTCGGAAACCCACTGCTTAACGGTTGAATATGACGGGGAGGATGTCCCCAGTGTTGAGTCCATCTCTTTTTTAATTTCCTTCGGCGTTAACCCCTTCAAATAAAAGTATTTGATGACAGCACGATTTTCCTGCTTTTCCATTTTTACGAAAACCACAGAGGCGTCTTGTTCAGCGTGCTGTCAAACCTACACTAGCAAGGAGATCGGGCTGAAACTATAGCTACAAGCTATCCAAGGATGGTACTATAGAATGTCACCTCAAGGTAGGCCTAGTGGCGTCATCTCTTGGTTAGGCCGGAAACTTATCAATCCACCCTCGTATTCGTTATGTAGATAAAGCAAAATGTTCACGTAATACAACTATTGCACATTTCTTTTATATGGGATCTATCTTATAAAAATAAAATCATCCAATGACAGATTTGACGTAAGATGGTCGAAGGTTGCTAATCGGTTACAAGTAGATGTAAACGGTCATAAGTCATAAGTATATATAAATAAATACATAAAGAATAAATATTCGATAATTGAATGATACCGATGCGTTGCAAGACATTGATTACCACTATGGAGTGCCACATAACTTGAATACTCTAATGGCAGAAAATTAAAGATTTTTCGCGCACTAGGAGCATTAAATTTACTAATGAATAATTAATCCTGGTGATTACTCGCCGTATAAACTTCCAACTTCATTTCCAAAATATAACGTTTCAGTATTGGATTTGATGAAATTTTAGACGTGATTGGTTTGGAAACATTTTCGGGTACATAATCACCACAATTCTTTTTTCCAAAAAAAATTATCAATTTTATTCCTTTGACTTTATTGGACAGTCGCATAGTTGAAGACGACGAAAGGACTTTTATATAAAACGACGTCCCATTACCTTTGCCTGGTTATTTCCGGTTAGGTTGACATTTTTTTTTCGATTCTCTCCCGCCTTATCTCGAAATGGACCAAGATTCCGGCTATATATCATCATCACCATCATCATCATGAGAAAAATGCTCCAAATTAGTTAAAAAGCTAATGTAGCAAGTGGCAAAAGGCTGAGGTGACATGTTTTTTTTTTGCGCGTCATCTCCCTGCCTACGGAGTCCGTAATTTTTTTTCTTATGTGGCACGTGCGAAAAAGCATAATTTTGGGGAATGCTCCTTTCTTTAACTAACGTCTATTTGACAATATCTCATGTTTCTTTAAATACCGGTCTAAACTAACCGAAATCTCTTTTGAACAAAATAAAGCAGCCCTCAAAGACTTTAAATTGCATAGTAGAATGAAGATTCGGCCCATAGGGCCGTGGTCTAAGTGAACTGTTCTGTCCAGACGTTTCGTCAGCATCCTCAGTGGTAGTGCTGCGTAGACAACGTGAACGTAGATTATATCTCGAAGTCTCGATAGTCACGTTGCAACCCATAGTTTTAAACTCTTCTATCAAGTTATCAACTAGCCCTTGGTAATTTTCAACTTTGTTATTCCCTAAAAGTCCAGAAACTACTCCTTTAAAAACTATTCCAACTTTTTTGTTGAGCACTTTTTAATTTATGAATCAACTAAAAATTCAAGCTTTAACCTTTGCTTCTGACAACTTTGGAAAAAAGTTGTTTAAAACCGTAAAAGCTTTAGATCATTTATCTAATTGTTTTACGAATTGTTTCGTAAGTTCTAACTTCAGGTTCTGCAATTGGTTCACATTTTACGTTTTGTTTCCCCACACGAAATTCAGTTCTTAGTGGCCATGATTTGTGAATTTAATGTTGAGCATCCGCTCTACTGTCCCACAAATAGAGATAACACGGTTATTTTGTATATCCACTCTACAGTCCCATTAAAAATCCTACCATCTTAAAATCTCCAATGAACTGTCACTTATACTCTTAATACTTCAAAGCTTCGAGTAAATTCTGACACTTTCATGTACAGAATAAGCGACTGGAAAAGATGGAAATTTATTTCCGTTATGTAATAAACTGCTTTCAGGCTATTCGTCGAGTTGTTAATAAATAAGCCGTGGACGTAGATTATATCTCGCAATCTCGACAGTCACGTTGTCAACGCAGCACTACCACTAAGGATGTCTGCAGTAGCTGACGAAACGTCTGGACGGAATAGTTCACTTAGACCACGGCCCTATAGTCCGAATCTTCATTCTACTATGGATTCTGGCCGTGAAAGCCTTTATTGCTTTAAATTGCATTTATATATTAACTTATATTCGTTTACTATTTATAAAAAAGATGTCTGAAGGTATTTATACAAAATTTCCTGATTTCACGTGGTCCAGGCAGTACGGGCGGGTAAATGATTCGAATTAATTTTTTTAAGCAATTTTGTTCAGAAGATTCTCCTGAATACAACGGTATAGATTGTCAACTGGTCGGGTATTGTTTTAACTTTTTATCCCGAACTATTTTTTTTATATTCTTTGGTTTAATCTCGATAAAAAAAGTCTTTATTTTTTTATGTAAAGTTAATATTTTTCGAGTTATGAATTTTTGAAAGNTTTTTTGTGTAAAGTTAATATTTTCCGAGTTATGAATGTTTAAAATTTGATAAATTGCACCAAAGAAATTTTTCTTTTTTCTATTAATATTTTATTATTATATTATACATTTCCACTGTCTAATACATACGCTACTGTTATCTTTCTTCCAATAGCATATCTTTTATATTAGCGCCTTGTAGTCAATCAGCCAACAAGGCTGCCTTTTAAATAATTAAAACATAAAATCTTTTATAGGAAACATAAAAAAGAGGAGTATCGATAAGCTAAAAGTTGACCCCAACAGGACAAAAAAAATTAACTAGATTTTTTTCTATATTTTTCGGAAAATACAGGACACTAACTTAATACTGCAAAAACTTAAAAGCAAAAATTACTAATTTTTCTTAACAAGAACAATTGACAAACTAAAGTCAAAATTACTTTTTTTTTAAAAAATCGTATCTTTTTTTACTACATCGAGTTGTTTTTAAACATAAGCGCATTCTTTTAGCATTTTGATTTTTGTTTTTTAGATTTGCTGCCGTCTAAAGAACAATATGTTAAAAAAGTGCGCTCATAGTAAAATAAAACATTTTTTGCATGCTAAATCTACAAATGTAAGTTTGATTCAAAATTTCTTATAATGTTACATACTTATTTGAGTGGTGTTTAAAAAACAATAAAAGATATTTTTGAAAAAGGAATAGTATTTTTATTACGTATAAGGCTCATGCTATTCAAACAACAAAATTTTTCCTAAAGGGGCGCACTTTTCATAGATTATCGATACCTCTCCTTTCTTTGGCTCAATTTAACAAATATAGTTACAAATATATATACAATATTAGAAAACACACTTTTTATTAACTTTTCAAAGCATAGATAATAGTAACTTTCATGTATATTTCAAAAATTTCCTAACTCGAAAAATGTTAACTTTACAAAAAAACTTCACACCTTTTTTGTCGAGATTAAACCAAAGAATATAAAAACAATGTTACGGCCAGAAACAGTTGCTTCCGAACAAAATTGAGTAAAAAATTTAATTCTAATAATTTTTTCCACTCATATTGCCTAGACCAGTGATTCCCAACCGGTGGTTCGCGAACCCCTGAGGGTTCGCAGTGTTTACAGAGGGGGTTCGCGAAAATAATATTGTAATGGTGGATTTTTTAAAGCGTCATTAAAATCATCATCATCATCATCATCATCATAGGGTCGTCAGTCCTAAGACTGGTTGGACACGTACCTCCACTCTTTCCTATCCTTTTCCATCCATTTCCCTAAAACTAGAACAACCTACATCTTTCACTATTTGTGAACAGTAATTTAACCTAGGTCTACCTCTACCCCATCCTAACTCCTGTTTCTGCCTCTAATATGTCTCTGACTAGACCTTCATGCCTAAGAAGGTGTCCTACCAACCTATCTCGCCTATTTCTTATTTAACTTCCACAGAGTCCTCTGTTCTCCTATTCTTTCTAATACCTCTTCATTTCTAACATTTTCTACCCACGTTATCCTCATCATTTGCCTATAACACCACATTTAAATGGCTTCTAACTTTTTATTTTCCGCCGCGCCCACTGTTCCTGTTTCGCACCCATACAACGCCGTGCTCCAAACATACACCTTTACCAACCTTTTTCGAATTTCTAAATTAACCGTTCGCGAGCATAGCAGTCGCTTCTTTTTATTAAAAGCGACACGACCATGCGCTATCTTCTGCTTTATATCCCTACTACTCCTTCCGTCCTGACTTATCTGACTTCCTAGATATCTAAAATCAGTCACTTCTTCTAATTTTTCGTCTCCTGTCCTTATATTCGCTCTTTCCCTACCTTTTCTTCCCTTGCATACCGATATTTTTGTTTTACTTTTATTTATTTTCGTACAGTATTGTTTTGTCAATACCGCTTCCATTTTATTTAAAGCTATCTCTAACTCCCCCTTGCTAGATGCTAATACAAGTATATCATCTGCAAATCTAAGCATACTAATTTTTTGCCCCTATATATCTATCCCTACAGTTGTACTGTCCTTAATGATGTTGATGGCGTCTTCGATGTATAGATTAAAAAGTAGCGGTGACAGTAACAGCAATTAAAATCAAAAGCAAAAAAAAGCAAAAAAAAACAAACAAAAACACAAAAATTAAAGAACACACCCACTGTAAACAATCTGTTTTACACTGGCCTAGACTATACCTTTTTACAAAAGATGATGCCGCCCTTGATAATTGCATGCAATAAAATGTCCCATACAGCGAACACGGTTCTCAATTTACCACTGCTGTATACACGCTTATGACTTTAACCAACTCCAACTAATGAACTATGAATAATATGTAAAGTATTTAATTTATCAAATTATATACACAATTTAGTCCGTATACATAATGTCCAACCATTATGTATAATCGCTATTTAATTACATTGTCTATGACATATATACGTATACATATGACTATATACGGTACGATTTAGAAGGTTAATGACCCATCTCATCCCAAAGGCCACATGTGTGTCAGTTGATAAAATACCTACATCTATACGCAACTCCCTCACTCGTCTATTCCAAAAATAAAACATTCTTCAGACTTTTTCAATTTTATTTTATTACTGTTCCTTCAGCATTTCTTTTAATAATTTTAACAATACAGAAGTAGGTACTTACTTCTCTACCTGTCAAAAAATTTCTGTTACCTATTTAGGTACGTAGCCCATTAAAAACGGTAGGTGCGATTTTATACCATCTAGCTCAAACACGTCAATTTTGGTTATAAGGGAGGCATCTATATTCAGTGTTTGCAAAGTGGGTAGGGAGAGCATACTTGAATTTTTAAACGGCAGGTCAAGTCAAACTACACACCATTTCAAAGGTCTTTTAATTACCAGTTGACTTTTTGAAGTCGAACTATTACCTCCGAGAAAATGCGGCTTCAAAATAACATTAATTATGCCATATTAACAAGAGTAAAGAGAAATTAGTGTTAGCTTCAGTGCACTTTTAATCGTCCAAATGTAACTTTCTAGATGTCAAATTAACAAAAATTCAAAATGACCACCGTCAACTTCCATGCAACAATAAAGGTTTTACTCAAATCGCTGTTGAACATTCTGCATGGTTTGTGGAGTAATTTGACGCCATTTCTCTACAATACGCTGTAGTAATTCTCCTAAAAAATTCTGTTTTGTTACATAAATTTTACTTTTTAAATGTCCCCACAAGAAAAAATCTTAATTAATGATATCTTGAAGGCGCATTTTCTCGGAGGTTAATGGTCCGATTACAAAAAACAGCGAATTAAAAGGCCTTTGGGGTTGTAGTAACATGAATGAAAACATTGAATTTAGATGTCCCCCTTACAACCAATATCGAGAATGATTACGATGAGCTTTTTATACAAATATCATGCTGGACGGTATAGAATTGCACTTATTGTTTTTAATAGGCTACCCTGTACCAGAATCTATTTCTATATATAAAAAAAGAGTCAACATTGCATTGAATATTTAATTAGGATCCTCACACGTTACATCATCATTATCATAAGAACGGCACCTCCATTCTTTCCTATCTTCGTATTTCTCTAAAACTAGAGCATCCCACTTTCTTAACTATTTGTAAACAATAATATAATCTAGGTCTACCTCTACCCCTATTAACTACTGTTTCTGCTTCAAATATGTCTCTAACTAGTCCTTCCTCCCTCTAACAGTTTTTCATTTGTGAAACAAACAGTTCAAAATGTTTTAGACATGTGTTCATGTTTTAATTTTTTTTACATTTATTTTGAACACGTTTTAAACTTGTTTTAAACATTTTTTTTATCGTCATTAGTTAGTCGTGTTTCTAGTAGCGTTTTAAACATGCCCACCCTGTGAGATGTTTTCTTTGATATCTACTATGTATAACCAATACAAAGTCCACCAGTTAGGTCTTACAATACATTAGTTCTACTAAAGGGGTAGTTAGATATGTTATTATCTTAAACTTCAGTTAATATCTTGACAGTTCGTATACATATAAGTCGATATTACTTGTCTAGTTAGCTGATAATAATATTTCTAAATAAATAAAATGTCTAAGTGGTCGAGTGACGACCCGTGCGTTTTTATGCATTACAACTTTCTCCGTAAGTTGCCCGTAGATGAGTGTGTAAAAGAAATGAAAATTGTTTTGAGTGAAAAATGTCCATATCGCACAATAGTTTATCGTGGTAACTTTGATGTCATTCCAAGATCAGGGCGTTCCGTTCAGAAAACGTCGTAAAAGTATCAAAATTGTTAAAGGAAAATCGACGTACAGCACGAATAGTTAGAGGATATTTTGAAGTAAAAAAGTTTGTACGCTATAGGTGCCGCACGATCTCGAGGGACGTCAGAATGAACTAATGTCAAAAAAAGTTAAAAGCATGAATCTGGTACTTCAAATAGTATCAATAATCGGCGGGGTATTTTGGAACGAATAGTATTGAAAAGTTAACGTACTGTAACCACCCCTTGGTAAATAAACGAAATCTTTTTGTCCAAGCTTCAAGAAATTCAACCAAATTCGAAAATGGACATTTAGCATTTTCATCACGATAATGCACCCATGCATGAATCAAGTTTTTGGATAGCGGTGGAGTAAAAGTACTTGAAATTCCTGCTTATAGTTCTTATCTAGCTCCCTGTGCCTTTACTCTTTATCAAATCCAAGGATCAGTTGAAAGGGAAAAGGTTTCAAATAGATACTAAGGTTTTAGCTGAACCAGACCTGCTCAGACCTGCCAGAAGAAAAGTAGTATTTTGAAAGTGTACAAATAAAAGGGGTATTGTAAAACTAGTGACCTTTGCAAGTACTTTTACTCTAGCCGAAAGAATTTCAATAATGTTTAACATGTGATGTTTGGAAACAGTGTTTTAATCGCAGTTTAAAACACTAATTTAGAACATGCATTATTTAGATTGTATTTAAAACACGTGTTTTAAACATGCCAAACCTGTCTACCAATCTATCTCGCCTATTTCTTACTGACGCCTTCTGTTCTCATATTCTTTCTAATACCTTTTCATTTCTAACCTTCTCTAACTTTTCTCTCTCTTTTAATGTAGATATTTTATATTAAAATTATTATGTGCATATATGCACCTATTTACCTATTTTAATAAAATTCTATTTTTAAAACGACCTTAACTCTTAACCCAAAGCAGTAAACGACAATACATAATATACATGATACGACCTTGTATTGGTAATGTGTTACACAAATACAATTAGGTATGTGCTTTGAACATTACTTACTACTACATTTATATTTCTTGTTATAAAAACATGCGTAAAAAAAATTAGAAAAACAATGTTCACGTTTATGAATTATCCAAACAATATTTACCCCTTTTAGTTTTGCGAAGATTTTAAAAGACTATGAAATTTAAATAAAAGAACTCACAAGTAGGTCACGTAAATACTGCATAACTATTTAAAAATAATTGCACTGGGTATATTGTACCAGTTTAAAAATACATATACAAGCTATAAAAGTACTCATTAAGTACATATGTAGGTACCTACAACTAATACACATCTGTGTATGGTGTAGAAAGTAAATGCAATCATTCAAATTTTTATTTATTTCAGAATTAAATCGCAGCAAACAATATCGTTTCCATGCGGTTATAAATTCGCCAAAACCGTGTATTTTTGAATGAAGGTGGGTTGTTGAGAGTGCAACGACAGCCGAAACGCAAAAACATTTCTTTATCATCTGAACAAAGTAAAAGCAAAGGTTATAACTATTAATAAACTGCTTGGTCGTCAAACACTAATCGAAAATATTATTAAACCAACATATATACGTATTATGTTCGAAAACGTCCATATTCCTAATTTCAATGCATTTTGCTTTAACAATAACAATGTCACACAAAGTGAACAATTCTTTAAAATAATTAAACTTTTACAAAGCATTTTTTATGCAAATAGATGTTTCAATTTTGATTACTTTTAAGAAATTCGTGTAAATTTAAAATTGGATTTTCACATAGAAATAATAAATCGACACATACCTCCAGTTCCAAGGACTTTTAGAAGTTCAAAGTTTGACATATCCACTCGTCCCACACCGGACAGATTAACTGAAATAAAAATAAAATAGTTAAAAACTATTCTTAATAACTGTCGTAGCAGTTTTTAATCTCGTTCAATAGCTACATACACTCCTAACTAAATAAACAAATTTGCACTCTTTTAGATGTTAAAAACAATCAAGTTAAATGTGTATTTGCCTATTTCATTAATAAAGTGATAATTTTGCCGATATTTTTAAAAATATCAGAAGAAACACGGTTTATTTTTCAATCCACCAGTAATTTCTTGTCGGAGTAGGTCACTTGTAATATGTATGTCAGTAGCACAAAATAAGTCACTTTTAGATACAAATCCAAGCTATTGGTTAGGTCCACTTATCTCTACGAACTAGGTACCTTCATCAAGATGTTATGAAACATTATAATCAAGCTTGAAACAAATTCGTACCTACTTATAGTGTTTTTTAAAAAAATAAAAATTCTAACGAATCAAAAAGAGAAAGTCATTTATTATTACATCAATTTAATTGTTAACTGTAGCTAGATTGCGCTTAACAAGAAATAATTATTTGGTCTTTAAACGCTGGACAACCTAGGTACTTCCTTCAATTGGGTATTTTGTTAAGACTTTTTGATACGGTACATTAGAACTGGCTGGAATAACTAGTAACATTTGGTTCTCATCATAAAAAAAGTATAACAATAATACCTTGACCTTAATATTAAGAAAATACGTATGTATCTACCTACAAATAAGTGATTTATATCGTTATTTGCCTTTTATGAAACATTGTTAAATGCATTAAGTGCACTAGCTATTTAAAAAGCAATTTCCAAAGATGTACACGAAAACAATACTTTTAAAGATAATACAAAAAGGCCCGTCTCCTTGCAAAAATGTACTAGATCTAATTATAGCAAAATTATGATATTCTATTTAATTAGCGTTTTACTGTTTTTCATTCAATACCTAGGTACCTATTAAATATTAATTTGTAGCAAAAACTTTTTATTACCAGGTATCAATTGCGCAAGTTATTTTTGCGTATAAAGAAAAGCTTGAAAAATAAACATAATGCCTACCTATATTATTCTGATTTAATTTATACGCAACTATATATTGTTTGAGAGAATTATGAAGTAAAAGTATTATCATATTATCAGGATATCATGTACAATTCGACATAAATGACCAAATATACAGGTAAAAAAATACCTTTTTTAGACCATTCGGTCTGTTTTATGTGTGTTTCCAACTCTTCTGAAGTGTATTCGCTTTTATCACCAATTTTCTTATTTAAATCACTAGATGATGTAGTAAAAACTTTAGTTCTTTTCAATGCCTTTCCCATTGTGCACCATTCACTTTCAGATGAGTCTCCTTCGAAGAATCCACTTTCTTTAGTCTTTTTATGGTAACGCATTTTTTCTAATAGTATTGTACATTCGAAGTAATAACAATTGTTTATCACTATTTTTTACAATTTATCACAATTTTTTCATAAAGGAGACGTCATTATTCAGCATATTATTCAAAATGAATAGCGAAAGTAGATCATAAACACATACTGTTATAATATTCAAATTAAAAAGCAAAAGTACGTCAATCGTAAAGATTAACATAATAATTGTATTTATTTATTATTATGCTTTTGGTTAACATTTATACGTCAATCCCAATTTGAGGTTAAGTTGGGAAACACACATTTTTTAATGCACAATTCTGTCGTTCAAGTGTTAATATCCGAATTGCATCACTTATCTGATAAAAAAATAAACGATTATTAGTAACTAAAATGTATTAACACAACAAATGTCGCAAAAAAATATATAACGGTTTAAAAACATAAACGTAAACACGACCGCCAATCGCGTACCCGCAGTAACTACGAGTAGCTCTGCATTTTCATTCTATTCGTATAAGTTCGGATTTCGTAATGACGATCTGCCCCCACCTACTGACAAGGACAAGCCTACGGAATGAAAGGAGGGAAGAAGCTGATGTTTAAATTTCAAGATAAACAATATCCCGTAATCATAAATTACAAAGACGTTTCGAAAATTATTTTGAAATCGGCAGCAATGTTTGTTCACCACAAACATGCGTCTTCTTAACATTAAACTTTGCAAAGTATCGCAAAAATTACAAGACAACAAATTTTTTTAAAAAACTCATTGGTTTACAGTTAGGCATTCCCTTACATAAAGGTGTTTAATAGGTTGCCTGACAAAACCAAAACTAAAATGCATTAATTTAAATACATTTGATTAATGGAAATTAAAGTTTTATTTAAATTAGTTAAAAAGCTGTCTATTTCTTTAAAAAATTTTGCAGACATTAATAATTAATTAATAAAATTAATTTAACTGACTTCTTACCATACGTGATATTATGCCTCACAGTCTCATCTAAGGAAACTATTACTGTTTGCGTCATATTTCTGATAGACGGTGATGTTTGTGTTTTTGAAAGTGGCACAGGTGTCTTTTTAAAACTGTTCCCAGTTAATTCTGAAGCTTCCATTTCGTTTACGTAATATTTCTCATCGATATTTTCTTATTAATTCACTATCTTCAGCGCAAATAAATGTTTTGGAATGCAAAGTAGTTATTATTACTACAATAACAGAAACAACAACACTGTTTACACCATCATTAATTTGTAATTACCATGTAATACTAACGAATTATTTGTTTATTTAATGACATGTTTATAAATAAAATTCGTTTAACTCACTCGATATCTTCAACATATTATTGAATTGTCAACAGGTTTAAGGATTATTTTTTATTTTGTTTAAACAGTGTTGGACCAAATGGCCTTATAGATTATAACACAAAAAATAAACGCACTTTAATATTATTTTATTGTTCTAGAAGGAAAATTCAAAGTTAGGAATCGTTATATTCGGTACGAACACTGATATTGATATCAATTCGTTTTTATTTTTTGATTGCACATTCATGGATTCTTAACATACACATGTATGGATGTATTAAACGTACTTATACATAATATTTGCGCTCTTTATACACAAGGACGCAACCAAGATATTTCTGTAATTGCCGCAGTTGTTCCTGACATTGAATTTTTAACGATTCAAACAATTTATTTAGCGAACAGAAATACTGCACACAGCTTTTGAGAAACCTTCCCATAATCTAAACAAAATATTTGCGCATGTACGGCATTCCTTACACACTTGTTGCTGGACTATTCTAAATCGCGACATTGCTAAATCGATTTTCACGTTTATTTAATAATTAGGTACGAATTCTCCTTCGTTTCAAATTTTAAAGTTTAGGTGTATAACCACGCTCTCTCTCTCTTTTCCGAAAACCTATAAGCAATAAATAATATCGATATTATATTACTGATACGTGTAAATGACATCAGTTAATAAAGGAATTCATTACGATTTCGTAAATATGTAGTTTACTTCCTTAACTGTTTCATACGTAAAGAAGGACTACACGTGGACCGCAATTGTCGACTTATTAGTTCTCATCAGCTCGTGACCACTACAAACAATATCGGCAAATGAATTGATAAACGGGTTACTAATACGAAGTTGTTGTATAATAGGAGAACAATATATTATCAAGTAACAGGCAAAATATCACCATCTGGTGTTATTTGCTACAACAATAGTATTTTAAATGTTTGACAAAGCTTAACAAAGATATCTACTTGACAAAGTGAATGGAGGTACTGTCTCCGCTGACTACGCTTATAAATGTGTATAATAAGCAGTAAATATGTAAGTAAGTTAATAAAAAAATCAAAAACGTTACGTTCCTGGTAGTTACCAGACGTCTGGTTAATGTTTTTTATTAATTTTGTTACGTGCCTATTATATCACGTGTATATATATTTATAAGCTGCATCGTAGATACCCTTATAGGGTCTTCTTAAAAATTTAAAATACTACTGTGAGCAGCGAATGCCACTTCCTGGCGATATCCTGTCTCTGTTTTATAGTTGAAGATAAATAATTTGTCTTTACAGCAAGTCCTTTTAATATTAGCAAGTCTCTTAAAGATGTTTGTTTAGGTGGGGGGGGGGTCGAAAGAGGAGGTCTCCCCCACCACTGTACCATAAAACGTTCGTGGCGGTCTCACCCCCATAAAAAGTTATGGGGGTTCAAAGTTAATAAATATGCCAATTTTTGTACATTTCTAGGCATGTAAATATTTATATAGTCATTCTTAAACAATATTCAAAGGTAAAACTAATGAAAAATACATAAAAATATTGAGAAAGTTATATAAAACATTATTTAAATACTTTATCAATAGGTTAGGTTAGGTTATGTTATCGGGTTTTGTTCAAGTGACCATCCTCTTTCGATCCCCCACCTTCACCCGCTTGAAAATAATTATTTAAAATTGTCAAAATAATCAACTTTCAACCACCATAACTTTTTATGGCGGTGAGATCGCCACGAACTTTTTATGGTAAAGTGGTAGGGAAGAGCTCCTATCTAGACCTTTACCGTTTGTTTATTCGTAGGATTTCAGCCTCATAATAATCCGTATATTTGTGCCCTGTGTGGGCAATAAAAATTACATTAAATACTGATGTTTTCCTTCAACCTCTAAATGTATATTAACATATTGTATTAGTTATCTTTTAATTATTCTGGTCGTTAGTATCGTAATAATGACCTCCGTAGGTACGCCACAATAACCAGCTGTGGTAATAATTTATCACAAACTACTATTCTTAATGTTTTTTTAAAGATAATAGAAACAATAGCAAAGTATTAATTTGTAATTTTTGAGTATGTAACTTTAGAAACTAACTAGTCCATAGAATTTATTCAAACAAATTATTTTTTTAATGAAATTTGAATTATCTATAATATAATTGATATTATTATGAAGTAAATTTGAGTATCTTCAAAATCAGCCGAACTAATTATCAGTTAATGTTTCCTGATTTAGTTAATTCGTATCGTTCGTGGTAACTAAAAGGCAATAAAAGTAGTTTTTGTTGTAAGAGAAAGTTGAAATTGCTTCTTTCTCCTAGCTTATGTTAATCTTTGTCACATGATTTTCAAAATAAATAAATACATTTAGGTCAGTAACTCGTCATTGATTAACAATATAAGTAAATATGTTGCATACATTAGTTTGTAAAGTATACATTATACCTACATTGCATTAATAGTAGTTGTACAATCATGTTACAGGAATTGTTTTTGATCTTTGTAAATAAGACATTTTCAGGTCATAATTTGTACTACATATTAACGTTTACCTTTATTCTGTACCCTTTTTTACGGATTGTCTGCTTCATTTATAATAAAATTTGGAAGGTGGAAAATTGTGAAAATTTTATTGATAGTAAGTAATTTATCTTTATAAATAATTAAATCTAGGTAGGTTCTAAATAAAAACAACAATTAAATTTGTGATTGAGTTTACTTTTACTTGACGGAAATTTAGAAGTACATATTTGAAGTAAAGTATATAGAAGCTGTAATACTAACGAATTATTTGTTTATTTAATGACATGTTTATAAATAAAATTCGTTTAACTCACTCGATATCTTCAACATATTATTGAATTGTCAACAGGTTTAAGGATTATTTTTTATTTTGTTTAAACAGTGTTGGACCAAATGGCCTTATAGATTATAACACAAAAAATAAACGCACTTTAATATTATTTTATTGTTCTAGAAGGAAAATTCAAAGTTAGGAATCGTTATATTCGGTACGAACACTGATATTGNTAATAAAAAATATACAAAATAGGTAACTTATATAGTACTTTAGTATTTAGTAACTATAATTACCTCATTTCCTTCGACCTCTGATTCCACGAAATCACTCATTAAAATGCTTTTTGCTTAAACACAACCGTTATGTTCAACTATTTTTCTATAATATGAAAATTACGACTTAAAAGAAATCTTATTAGCTAATATTTAACACTGTAGACGGTGCAATTATTATGAAACATGCATTAATGCAAAATGTAAAAAGTTTTACCAATTATTAAATTTTACATATTACTTTATTGTTATTAATTTTATTCATAAGTTATATAGCTATATAAAATAGCATCTCTCCAGTCTACAAACAGGGCTTACCCCCTCTGTAGATATTTACTCTGTAAATATATTATCTGGATAATAAATACTTAAATACTTAAATTACTTAATTAAAGGAATCCATGCTGAAAACGATGATAAGGGTGAGGAAGATGATGGTTTGATACCTTCGTTGCCTGAAGAACTAGAACATATTCCGTTGAAATTTGGAAGATTATCAGTGGACGAAAGTTTGAAAAGGTCTGAAGACTTTTATGTTTTATTGAATAGCAGGCGTTCTGTAAGACATTTTAGTAAAGAAACTGTACCATTGAAAATAATCCATAATATAATTAAAACAGCAGGTACTGTATTACATCGTAAATTGTAAATTCTGCGGCACTTGAAATCAGAAAAACATTTTTGAAATTGCCCAAATTTAAGGAACATCGCCTAGTGGAGCCCATACAGAACCTTGGACTTACATCTGCGTCATTTCAGAGGAAATGAAACAGAAAATACGCACAATTATAGAGACAGAAGAAGAAATAAATTACAAGAAAAGAATGGGTAAAGTTTGGACAACAGATTTAAAACCATTAAAGACGAATTGGATTAAGGAATACCTGACAGATGCTCCATGTTTAATATTAATCTTCAAACAAACATACAGCTTCAAAAATGACGGTCAAAGAAGATTGCATTATTACAACGAACAAAGTGTCTGCTTATCTGCTGGAATACTTCTAGCAGCAATTCATGTAAGCGTTTGCAGAGACAAAGAGATTTAAGTTACTGTAGAAGGTATTTTTTAGAATGCAGGATTAGTAAGCCTTGTATCGACTCCACTAAATTGTGGTCCGGCAATAAGGGAGCTCTTAGGGAGACCAACATACGAAAAATTGTCATTACTTCTTCCAGTTGGATATCCAGCTGAAAATTGTACAGTACCAGATTTGAAGAGAAAAGCCCTCGAAGAAATCCTGATAGAATTTTGATATAGTTCTATTAACTTATTTAATTCAATGTAGTAACGGAACAAACAGCTGCAAAGTAGTTATTATGAACAGTTTTCGTATCTTGGATACCGATATTCAATAAATCATTGTTTCAGTTTTTTATATTTTTGAGTGCAATTACCTAATTACTACGCTGTTGCAGAGTCACCAATTAAAATATCCATAAGAATGAAAATGTTCATTTGATTTGTGATATTATTCTATTTTTTTCGTAGAAAAGTCGCATATTTCTTTAGTTGTTAATGAAAATTATCGCTTTATTCGTAGAAAAAAAAAAACTTTTAACTCACGGTAATTATGTGGAGGCGATCAAATACTCCGGAAATATTTATTTTTAGAAATTGACTTTTCCAATTTTTTGACTTAAACAGCTACTATGTATGTTTGTGTGCATGTAATATAAGTTTGAATTTAAATTTTATATCAAGAATATTTGCTCTTTAAAAATGAAACCTACTGTGTACACACATAATAAGCATCGTATCATATCGTAAACTTTGAAATAAAAAAAATCCATCAAAAATGGCAACTGCAACCG
The DNA here is from genome assembly GCF_000699045.2 of Agrilus planipennis. Lineage (NCBI taxonomy): Eukaryota > Metazoa > Arthropoda > Insecta > Coleoptera > Buprestidae > Agrilus > Agrilus planipennis. Next base: position 284,947 of record NW_020439506.1, on the reverse strand, counting down.
AAGCAGAAGAAGCAAATCCGGAAACAAGTGGATTTACCATGGAATCTCAGTTTTACAATTTTGCACGTTATGGCGAGGAGACTGCGGATGGAAAAACTATAACTTTAACGAAAAGCGATAAATGGATGAAACAAGCAAAAATACTTGACGGAAAAAACGTTACATTAACTGATACAGGTTTTTGCTTTAGCAAGTTTAAGTATGTACTTTTACATTTGGTTATTCATAAAGCGACCCATTCTCTTTATAGAGCTTATGCTATAAAGTTTGACGATTATATGATATTCTTGGAAGATCTTGCACAATATAAACAACTGGATGCGGAAGAAATTAAAAATAAGTTAGTTCTATGTGGGCTTCCAGGAGCTAGTGAAAAGGTACATTGGTTCAAACCTATTGAAATAATATTAACATTATTTGTAATCTCCTTGTTTAATTTTTTTTTATCATTGCAGCAAGATGATAAGAAAAGAAGACGCTAAATTTACGTTTTTTACTAATCTATAAAAGTATTGGAATTTGTAGATGACGCGAAAAATGAATTACCTATTGTACACTTAGTTTTTAATAAAAATCAACTTTCGGTTTTGTATACTTTTGTACTTTTACCACGAAGCAGTAATATTAATGTACCGCATTGAGGAGCAAATTTTAAATGATTTTTGCATTTATACGTCATAGTAAACACTCCATACTGTGAACGGAAGAAGGCAACAGTTGTTCACATTATAATTTGTTTACGATAACGAATGTTATAATTTATTATAGGTGTTTATTATTATTATTGTTAACAAAATAAACGTACATACAAATATAAAACACCAAAATCATACCCATTAAAAAACAATAAAAATTGCAAGAGCAGTAATTATATCAGTTTCAGCTAAAAAATGTGTTTCTGAGTATCTTTTATTTTTTTAATAATAGCTCCTCTTTTTTATGACAATCAGGGCCATAAAATTGATATTACTTCTCTTCTTTCAAGTGGGTCTACATTTAAAGCGCCTGTATATATGTATAGTTCTACCTAATAAAACCTTTTAAAAATCTTCAATATTTTTTAAAACAGATTTCTCCGAGTAACACGACTGGGGAAGTACAAAATATATAGGGGACGACTGGGGAAGTACAAAATATATAGGGGATTAATGCAATGATGTAATAGAAACGGTAAATATCAATTTTTAAAGTCAATGGACATTCGTTTTCATAAGTAACGGTTTAGTTTGTTCACGGTATAGATGGCATAGCTGATAAGCTGCTCACATTATATGAGACTAACGTTATGTTTCTGTCTTCAAATTTTTACGTTTACATAAAGAGATTAATAAACATAAAGAACAATTCGGCTGAAGAGGACCTTAATTGATCCTGGAACGGCCTGAGGTAGAGGGGTTTTAGTTAGTAGGTCCGAGGACTTCTTCCTCGGGAATCCGACACTACCCAGTCGTACGCACGGCTGGGTGTCTTTTGAAGATTTCCGCTCTTCCACGAGAACAAAAAAAAATCTGAACAGTTTTAGATTAAAGGATGTATATAATAATATAATGAATGTATAATTGCATAGACGTTATTAAATTCATAGGGTATGCATTTATTGTATTATACACTAATATACAATCACCATATTAGTACAAAATTGGGAATACATTTAAGATGTTAAAAACAATCAAGTTAAATGTGTATTTGCCTATTTCATTAATAAAGTGATAATTTTGCCGATATTTTTAAAAATATCAGAAGAAACACGGTTTATTTTTCAATCCACCAGTAATTTCTTGTCGGAGTAGGTCACTTGTAATATGTATGTCAGTAGCACAAAATAAGTCACTTTTAGATACAAATCCAAGCTATTGGTTAGGTCCACTTATCTCTACGAACTAGGTACCTTCATCAAGATGTTATGAAACATTATAATCAAGCTTGAAACAAATTCGTACCTACTTATAGTGTTTTTTAAAAAAATAAAAATTCTAACGAATCAAAAAGAGAAAGTCATTTATTATTACATCAATTTAATTGTTAACTGTAGCTAGATTGCGCTTAACAAGAAATAATTATTTGGTCTTTAAACGCTGGACAACCTAGGTACTTCNAGAGAATTATGATATATACATATTAAAAAAAAAAAAACAGAATTTTAACAAATTATCAAACCTTTGGCATCAATCTTTAAATCAAGAATTGAAATTTAATTTTTACCCACTACTCATTATAAGTCCTTCAGATCCTTCTCGAGAGTGTGCAGTGTAATGATTTACTAAACATATAAACTTAACTCACTTTAAGAAAATATGTAGGGAAGATAAATTACACCAATTTTTATTACTATGGCCATATTTTAAACTTTATACTTAGTCTAAAGCTTGCATAGATAACAATATCTTTACAAAAAGAAAAGTATGAGGTCACCACCATTATATCACAAAATAAATTAAATTACATGGGCCCATCAATGGTACTAACTTTCATAAAACAATAGTAAATGCTCCTAGCCAAGCAAAAAATGGAAAGAATAAAACCTCCTATGTAAGCCACAATAATTGCACCATGTATTTTAACCACTGTGTAAGTTCCCGCAGTTATACCAATTGTTATGGCTAGTAATATCATACCCATGATGAAAAATATCTTCTTTTTAAACTTTGCAAATTCAGGACCAACAGAAGAAACTTTACGACAATGTGGACAACGAGCTAAAGCATTGTTCAGTGTATTAAACTGTAAAAAGGTTGCAAATAAATTTTTAATTAACAACTAGGTATCAAATAAATATATGGAAATTTCTTTACCAAAAAGGTATCTCTGCAATGTCCACAGGTAACTCTACACATTCCAGGCATCGAAGGAACTGGAGGTGTAACAGGACTTGGAGCTAAATTTATTATCCGTTTGCAGTTTGGTCTTGGACATGCTATTCGTTGCGAGGAGCTCTTGCATATTAGAAGACAATTGCAAGGACACCTCACATACTTTTTTCCTGGTGGTGCATTCCTTATAGGCTTAAAACATAAATGGCAGAAAAATCCAACTGGAAAATGCCACATACAAATTTACTTACAGTGGCTTCATTACACTGACTACATTTCACAACATGCTGATCTTGCTTGCCAGAAATATCAATCATTGCTTGGCATACCCGACAAGTCACCATGGGAACATTTATTCCTGTTGAAGTGGTGTTTTGGTAAAAGGGTGGAGGTAATTCATCAGGACCAATTGGGGAAACAGTAGTATGAGTTTCTATAGAAAATTACAAATTAAATTACGAATGCGTGAATGACTCACAATTTTCTTTATCCTTAGTAATTGTACTGTTTAATAACAAAGAAAATTTACCGTTCGTATCTCCGTATTGGGATTCAGGTTGATCAAGTTGAAGTAATGGTTGTTTTTCGCCATCATTACTGTCTCCCATCGTTAATGCTGCTTCACTAATGAAATTATGTACTTTGAAACAATTTTAAGAAAAAAAATATTTTTCTAATTAACACAATTTCTTATAAGACAGCTGTTATTGACAATTTCATAATCATTGATATATTCTATGGATATATTGATATGGCCAGAGTCCATAGATAATAGATATACAAAAGGTAACAGAGACTCCATAGAGACTCCTAACATCTATGCCTAACAACATGTTACTTTTTCATTTTCAAAATGGCTTAAAATGACCAAATCAAGAAAAACACATGAAATAATCGAGATGAAAGTGTTTTGAGTAGTTTTTATTTGATTTTTTACACTTAATAGTTTATCTTGGTAGTTGCCATTAACGGTTAAACTCCTGATGTAAGTTTTTCATGATTAGGTCATTTTAAGCCATTTCCAACAAGAAAAATTGGTAAAATTTCCGGATCGCGGCTTTATCGAAAAAGCTGTGATACAGAGGTTTTACCGAAATCTTATTGTTTCATAAATTAGAAATCTTCTCTTAAAAAATTCAATTTAATCGATTTAATGTTAGTAGCACTACTTAAATAAAAGTACAAGCAGGCAGCGTTCACAGTTTGAATTATGTTTCCAATTGCTTAAAGCAATGGACAAGACGTTTAAAATCCTCATGTTATACAACACGCTACTGAAGTGAAACTTCTTCAAAAACACAAACATACCGGGATAGGGGTTAAGGAATTGGCGACGGTGGCGTCGTTTCGAGTGTAGAGTCTTCTCTGGTAGAGTGTAGGCACACATACACAAACACATACAAATACATTCATACATTTTGTTAGGGCTACAACACTATACATGCCGTAGTTGCCTGTAACGAACGTTGCATTTAAGCGCGCTCGCGGCTCAAGCGATAACCACTACGAACTCGACTACGTGGCCGAGTAGAGGGGGGACATCCATTGCATGATTTCGTTACATAGCAACTCGCATGAAACGAATTTACCCTACCGTAAGTAAAGAAGTTTCACTTCAAAAAAACGAGTGGTTTTTTTATTGTTGTGAAATAAACAAATTAAAATTTGAAAAGTTTTATGTGGCACTATTTACATTATAGAAATAGCTTAAATTCCATAAATTGTATGTATGTCTCTCTTAGTAAACATATATTAGTAATTTGTACAAACTTTAGTTACGCTACTGAATAGAATATTCTGGTGGCAATACTTATCCTCTCTCTTTCATAGTCATGTATTCGTAGTACTATTATGTTCAACTTATCTAACTTATCATTATCTAATTATAAGTGCATTTAATCGAAAGCAACACATATTCATCAAAGCCCAGCATCTATGAACTCCCATCGAATACCACAATCATAGAATGGTCGAAATGTTATGTCGGTTATGTCATAGATGCTTGATATTCATTATTGTTGAAGTAGTCTATGGAAGTAGTGGAAGTAGTCATGAATAGGATGGTGGTTGTGCAAGTAATTGCACTACCAAAGAATATAATCGAAGGAATTAGTTAATAGTGCACCTGTAATTGTTTATAATGTCTATGTTAAAACATTACCGGCTTTTTTTCAATGTTAGACCAGTTCTACATTGCAATTATTTAAGCCAGACTGCTGACGACAAAAAAGACAGGATAGGAGGTTATGCTAAGGCTTTTGAGAAATTTGAACAAAATATACGAAAACCTAGTAATCAACAAGAGAAAATGACTTTTTCTGCTCTGCTTAGAAATTCAAAGTTTATAGATGTAATATTTCTAAAAATGTACACTGATGATGGCATTGACTACTTTGCTTTCAGTTAGGAGATCCCGAAGGAAAAATTGCACAAGGTAAAATATTTCATGTCGTTGAGGATGATTTGTACATAGATTTTGGTTGGAAATTTCACTGTGTTTGTCCACGACCGAAAAAACAAGCAGAGTGAGTGAGATTAGATCTGCAAAAGGGTGTTAATTAACCAGCCATTTTATAGGAAATACATAAGAGGGGCAAAAGTAAAGATTTTAATAAAAGACCTTGAACTATCGTCACGTTTTTTGGGATATAAAAAGGATTTAACTCTGTTGGAAGCAGATTGCCACTTGATAGGCCTTATAGAAAGCAAACATCAGGACAAACATCAAAGCAGCAATTGAATATAATTAAGAAATGAAAGAACTTTGTAGTTAGTTATTTTTTATTAAAAAAATACAATCTTATTTTTTTTTACTCATGATCATTAGCAATATCTATAATTGCACATTTCTGGTTATTTTGGCAAGATATTAATATAATTTGTAAAACAATTTCTATCATAGTAATAAATTAATTAAATAGGTAACGAGTTAAATTGGACACGTAATTTATACATTTTAACACCGGGAAATGTTAATAACAAATTATGAGTACATTGTGTAATTTGTTTAAGAATAAACAACAATCAAGAAATAATGAGCTGCTAAATTAGTAATTAAAATAAGTTTTAAAATTATAATATGACACAAGGTAGTCCACAACATAAAGGAAGGCATACAGGAACTATAGCTGCGCCTGATTTTGATTTTGATTTACTTTTACTTTCGGCTTCATAAGCATATTTTCCGCCCGCTTGTGCCATTCCTCCCTAAAAAAAAGTATAGACGTTAAATTAGTTATTGGTATTTGTGCAGATGATATGATCTCGGGTTTGGTGGGATAGGCGAGGGAGGGAAGGTGACATAGTTCTACAAGAATTTGAATATGGATTTTTTTGGTTTTTATTTTGCGAAATTGTTTAAATATTGGAAAAAATTCGGTTGTTTATTGCGATATTTAATTCATCGAAAACTGAAAGATAAAAAGTAAAATAAAATTTAATTTGCAACACAAGACGCACATCCTGCTTTTTCAGATTTAATGGATTAATTTTTTATTATACTCTGGCCGTTTAATATAAATAAATACATAAATTTAACTATTCTAATTAATATGTAAAGTGAATTCATTTTTTTACCACTGCAGATAATCTCAAACCAATGAAGAAAAAAATTGATTCACTTTAATGTATTGAAACGAACTCAAAAATTCTTCTAAATGTCTCATTGTTAAAAATGTCACCTTGGTTACCGTTTCACGTCTTAAATTATTAACCGATCATCATGAAATTTTGTACATTTACAGGGTTACATAAAAGAAGATACCGTTCTCGAGGGATAGAAAAAATTCATTTTATAACTCATTTCAAACGATTAGAGATGTGATCTTGAGGAAACCAGCGTGAGCAAGGTAGAAATGGTTTGAATTTTTTCATTTCGACGCATCCAGGAAAAGGAAAGAACTTATTTCTAACTGTTTGAAATGAGTTGTATGTCGTCGACTGGAATATCATTTCGGCCTCTCGACATGAGTAAAACAGTTTGGTAAATCCAAATCAACATGCTTTAATGGTCGTATCATAAGTAAATTGTTCATAGTAATAATAAAGGGCAGTAGTTACTTTCATGGTATATGTTTAACCTAGAAAATTAGAAACATTTTAGTCAGGACTTAAGAACAAACTTATCAAATTATTTTATTTTCGATGATCTTTGACACGAATTTACGTTTATTGCTCTTTGTTTATACGTATACTTGCACGTTATTTGTTTTATATGTATTAAACACTTGGAGTATAGTGATGTAGTTAAAAGCGTTATGTTCCGAAAGAGTAAACGGGACATAAACTTTTTTAGTAGATGACTATAATACAGTTTTTTCAGAATTTATAAGTGTATGTAAATAATTTACCTCTGCTCTCATTGAAGCTGAAGCTTCTTCTTTCTTTGCGAACATTTCATGCCCAGGGGGGTAATACACAGGAGGTCCTGTAATATTTTTAGTTGCTGGTAAATTTTTTGGCTTTTCTTTAGGCGGCTTTTCCTCTGCTTGTTGCTTCAAATGTTCAACTTTTTTTTGCTGAACTATTTCGGCTTCGTGTGCTTTAAAACCAGCATTCAGTGGACTGTCAGGAGGCTAATAAAGAAATTATATTTAGGTAAGTATTTGTACAACTAGAATTCTGAACTATTGTGTTTTTCTGGGGCGGATGTAGAATTTTGAGGAAGAAAATTTCTGCCCTTTTTATGCATGATAAAACTTATTCCTCCCCAAGCGAATAATCTGATTGATTGCTCATTCTCATATCAAATCTTGGACATAATTCGAGACAATCTTCTAATGATTTGATTATAATCCTCTAACGATTTGATCATTTTATCCGAAGTTATACGCTGACTGAAAATAGACGTCGAATTTTGATTTTTCTAATCCCCAATAAGGTAAAAAGGCGTACCCGAAACCCTCCCATTTTGAATCTGCCACTGGCGGTTTTTATAAATTCGTTTTATATTTGTTAGTAACAACAAAAATATATTTTTTGTTTAAACTGTAAGATAATGTAGGGTGTGTTCCGAAACATAACTCAGCATACTGACCAGTGCTGATGACGTAATGAATCGACGCCATACTGTTGATTCGTTCCGAAATATACTGGCCAGTGCATTGATGTCAAATTGACGCCATATTGACAATAGTGTTTGTGCTCGTTTACAGTAATTTTGCTCTAAAAGTTATTAAAGTTTCTTACAATAAAAAATTCCTCAAAGTCTGATGCACACACGCCCGTTTGATATACTACTACATCACATTTGTCTCACTAGTACAATATGGTGGCACACCAGTACAATATGGCGCCGATTTATAACGTCATCAGCACTGGCCAGTATGTAGAGTTATATTTCGGAACACACCTGTAATATCTTATTTGCATGTTGTTACCATAAATATGAACATGAAAATATACTAACATTTTTAAAATAATAAAAAGGAAACCATAATGAGTATCATTTGTACATTTGCAAGTGATTTATTATTATACAACAAATGAATATCGTACCTCGTTTCCAATCGTGGCCATTAGATCGTCGAGCTTCTTTGGTGGACCATCGATTTCTGTAGTTGGGAAAGGTTGAGGTCGTAACAATGGTTCTGATTCTGGACTTTTCGGATATCCACTTTTATACGTATCCGTCGTATGCGAAATGTACTTGTGTTCAATAGTTGTGGGTGGTGGTTTTCTATGATCGATGTTTTCAATTCTATCCTCCCTATTGTAACTGATTATTTTCTCCGGTTGCGGTTGTGGTGGATATCCATTTTGGACGTTTTTATTTGTGTGAGTTTCGTGGTGAATGTAAATTTCTTTCCTTTGTACGGGTGGTGTAGGTTCATGTTGAGGTGGATAACCATTTTGATAATTTCTGGTGATAACGTTCTCATTATAAAAATATTCAGTTTTTTGTCTTCCTGGTTGGAAAGGTTCTGGCTGATATCCGGGTTGATAATTACGAGTGTTTATGGTTTCTTTCAAAAGAGTCGTTTCTCCCACAGGCGGAGAAGGCTTTTGATAAGGTTGAATAGTTTCTGAAAACTTATCGATTTTAGCCTCTTTGAATGTCCAGTTCTGTTCGGGTGGTTGAACGACTTCCTTTTTTTCTGAAAATTTGTCGATTTTAGCTTCTTTGTAAGTCCAACTTTGCGGTTCTGGTGGATGTACGATTTCTTTCTTTTCCGAAAACTTATCAAGTTTAGCTTCTTTGTACGTCCAGTCTTGTTGTTGGGGAGGGTAATGAGTTTCACTTCTATTTGAAACGTTCTCGGCTTTATTATAAACGAAGCTCTTACTAGGTGTCGTTTGGGAGTCGTTAGAATAAAGATACTTTTCCGTGCGACTTTCAGAATCGGAAGTTGGTGTGTCACCTGGGATTTCGTAGGTATAAGTTTTTATCGTGGTAGTGACTTTAGTATTTCCGGGTGGTCGAAGATTTGGATCGAGACTAGCTAAAACTTCCGGCTCAATGTCGGGAGCGGTCGTTTCGAAAACTTTAACGGGATATTCGTGAACATTACTGACCTTCTTTTGTCGAGATAACGTTGATGTGTTGCTATGTATGGGGGACGGAGTTCTTTGACGAACATGCCTAGTCTCACCATAAATACCTGCAATTTATGATGTAATTTTTTAAAATGAAAACTGTATGCTGAAACATCAATTGGACTTTTTTGTATTATTTACAAATTTGAATAAAGATCATTAAAATAATATAGATCGTTGAGTGTATCAAGTAAGATATAAATGTACCTTCAGACAATCGAGACTCTCTTCCCAAAGAACCCGTCTTTTCATATCTTTCTTGTTTTTCAAACATTTCAGATCTAGAGGAAGGTCTTGGGGGCGTATCGCCATAATGTAGTTCTCGTTGTACTGTTTTCTTTGAAACGTAATTGTTTTTGTCGCCTTCGCTGCAATTTTGTTACATTAGCAAACGAACAAGTCATTTATTAACTCCAACTTACAGTAGTCCTGAATCGATTCCAGAGTCATCGGTTAAAATACCTAGAGAAAAGAAAAATGAGTTGATATTGATTTTTATTGCATATATTCATATTTGTCTTCATTACGCTTTTTGTATTCTTGAAACATTTGATCTAAATAATTATAAGATCATCGTACCTACTTCAATTTCAAAATATCTTAGAGATAGTTCAGAATTTCATGAACCTTAGCATTGTGTAGTCCATAGTGTTGCCGCGAGACGTGACGAGACGAGAAAATCAACTTTTGTCTCGTTTCGTCTCTGTTACGTCTCGTATGATGTGTTTCTCATACATACATTAGATCGAGCTAATAGTAGTAGGAGTCGAAAACAAGCGTTAAAGCCTTTAATATGTCTTCAAATATAAATAAACATTTCGTTGATATTTTTAGTACTAAATGGTACCAATAACAGCACATTTGAGCAATGCAATTTTAGTGGATAAAATGGTCAATTTTTCCGTGCAGTACTGTACGGATTATACGCTCCTCATCGGTCAAGAGTTTGGCCGAGAGTTGTCTCCTTCCTTTTCTGGCTTAGTGCTGTTCTTTTCTACTTTGCGCCGGTCAAACTAAAGGTCACATCGCTAAAGAAACTAAACGAAGTATAATCATGAAGCATTTCCTAACTTAACATGGGCGTGTTCAAAACGGATCAAATAACTACAATCCGAAGTGGAAACAAGAAGGAAGATACGTCCATTCTCACAGATAATTTATTGCGTACTTTGCCAATTTTGATCGTCCTAATTAAAGCCGAGTCTCTCGTCTCCAAAATCGCGATAAAATTCTGTCAAGTCGAGATAAAACATAAGCAAGACGATACGTACAATTTGTCTTGTCGCGTGGCAATATTAGTTGTACAGTAATAAAATTCTGCCGTATCATTAATTTTTACATTTCTACTTCTTGAAAACATTTACCGTTACTGTTTTTCAATTTAACTGGAGCTTCTTCCCTGGTTGTGTAGCACAGCATGTGGTTAAGACTCAAGTTAATGTTTTCATAATGTACAATGCGAAGGTTCATGAGATTTTGAACTAGCTATACCATCATTTGTTACTTACCTCCCTTTTTAACTTGCTGCAGATCATCTAATAAAGAATCCAATTGATTAATATTATTTTGCACTCGATTTCTTTCTATTGGTACATCTCTTCCGGTGGTGTTATATGAATAAGATTCCTTTTTATAACTCTTGACGCTTTTTAATCCATCTGGTGACTAAAGTGGATCATTAAAAAATTAAAATATTGCTAACCATTTTGAGTTACGACAAGAATAACAGAATTTAAGAAAAATTTTAGCGAAAATTAAATGTGTATGTATGTAAGTACTTTCATGTTATTTTAGAATAGTTTCGTTTGTCCTAGCTCTTGTTTACGAACCGTATATGAATATGCGTCATCAGAAGAATATTCTGTCACTGGATTCGATGGCTTCATGTGGGATATTCGATTTAGGGAGTTACTTCGATTGGATTCAATTCCATTGTAGGTTTTTCCTAATGAACTACTTGGTCTGGAAACAGAGTTTTGCAGATCTTCGAGTAAATTATCTAAAATTATTTGTACATAAACAATCGGGTCCTCCTGGAATATGCTGATTAATAATAATGACCGAAACGTTAAAATGAAGAACCACTGGATTTTTTTATAAATGAGCAGTTAAATCTGTAGTATTATACCTTGCTATTGAGTAGTTATTTTGCATTTACCTAAGTTGTGATCAAATTCAGTTAAATTCTGTGTTGATCTCGTATTTCGCATGGGCGATCTAGTCCTCAAGACTTTGGTTTCTTGATATTCTTTTCTTTCGATGTTGGACATTTTAATTGACTACTTTTCTGTAATCTAAAACAAAATGAATTTTATAAATTTTATCTTAAACATAGAATTAATTCTTTAAAAATGAAACCTACTGTGTACACACATAATAAGCATCGTATCATATCGTAAACTTTGAAATAAAAAAAATCCATCAAAAATGGCAACTGCAACCGAAGCAGAAGAAGCAAATCCGGAAACAAGTGGATTTACCATGGAATCTCAGTTTTACAATTTTGCACGTTATGGCGAGGAGACTGCGNACGTGCCTATCACGTTGAGGTTAGCTACGCCGGGATTCGTTTCAGCAAGTTGATATCAATATATTTAAATCGACCTTGTTGGAGATTACGTAATCCTAAAATGTAGCATCGTACTACAGATGGCGTTTACCGCGTCATTTGTGGTATTTTCTAAAACGCGCTGTTAAGACAGCAGGTAAAAGTTGGTCTGTGTTCTGTCGGAGCTGTCTGCGACGCGCTGATGAGATCCAGAAAGATCGAAATCGCAATCCGCGTCTGGCAGTTTCGACAGAATATAGACCACTTGGAATTATTTTATACGATTATGGTAACGCGCCTATCACGTTGAGGTTAGCTACGCCGGGATTCGTTTCAGCAAGTAGATGTCCATATATTAAAAGTGGGTCTTGTTGGAGCATACGTAATTCTAAAATATAGCAACGTGCATTTGGGGTATTTTCATGAGAACTAATGACGATAAGTGGGTGTCAGTGCAGCTTTTGTCGTTGGTGTTTAGAACGTTTACCCCAGATAACACGAAGCTATGCCGTGTAAAGATGAGTGAATAATCGTAATTTTGATTAATAGTTGTTCGTTACGCCTTTAGTATAACGGTGGCAACTCGGCTCAAAGCTTTTACTGCTGCCACCACGTTTCCTGTTGCCTTATTCGCCATACTTCCTGGCTATCCCCATACCTGCAACTTTATTTTTTCGTCAATATAAAGTTGCTTGTGGGAATAGAAGGTTTGGTAACCCAAAGGATAAATAAGAATTATGTATAATATATATCAATTTAAATTTCTTTATGTTACTGTTAAATAAAAACTAATAGCGGTATTAGTTGGAAACATTGCATGGAATCCTTAAACTGATGGAGAGGAAATAAAAAATACATTGAAAAAGATTTATTTACTCAAAACTATTGGGAACTGACATGAAGGAGTGACTCAATTAATATGGATGACTCCGAATTTAAAATAAATACCTGTATTTTGAATCAGTGACAGTTATTTGGATAATGTAATTCTTTCATTGAGTAATATTTTTAACTGGGCAGTTTTAAAAAACATTATTAATCATGGTAATTTACGTATATTTTAAGTTGAAATCAAAATCAAAATTTTTCTAATTTTGACGGCAGAAGACAACTAATAGTTCTTAAATATTTAGAGGTTGATTTCTAATTACTAAAAAAAGATTAGTAAAAATCGTGTCCTTTATACGACTTTTTAAATTTTCTTTTCTCTTTTTATCTGTTAATAAGTATACAAAATTAAAAATTATCGGATGTCTACTGCTTCACTATTCTCATCTTTGTTTGTTTACTTATGTAATATGAAATATGAAATCAGTGTCAAATTCTCATCTTCAGAGTAATACTCTTTAGTTTAAAAACGCGTTTAAATGCTTTTAATTTGTCTAATTTTTCAAAATTCTAAATATTTTTTTGATTTTTACAACACTGTTACCAGACTTTGGCGAAAAATGTAAGAAAAGATCTAAATTTTTATTTGATTTATTGTTACAGCCCCTAATATAACAGATAAATCTGCTTGTAGAACCAGTACGAGCAGATGAACTGACAATTTCCATAGTAATTCGACAATAAATAATTGTTTGTTTAATTTTTTGTAAATGAATCAAACGCGTTGACAGCATACAACCATATTACATATATATAAATAACAAATGAAAGATTCACTTTGTAATCAAACAGATATTTATAACAAAAACACAAAGATCGATAATAGTACTGTCATGTCAAATGGTAAAACTTCCGAATCGCGGCTTAACACTTCTATTATTTATTAGTTATCAATTCACCACTACAATTCTCATTTCTTCGCTTTGTATCGCTTTGAATTCTTTGATTCGTACTAATTACACTCCATCTCGCGACAGCTTTTTATAGAGACTGGTCGNAAGGGTTTTTTGTGTACGTAGAGAAAAGGTACAACGCTTCAGATAATTTTAATTAAATTCACATTATTGCGCAACTTTCCTTTTTTTGGATTAAGTAATACTTATACTGTTGTACCTGGTAGGAAAGTACATGCAAAATTTGTTCCACGAAACCCAGACTAGTCGACCGGTCTGTTTACCTACCTACTTCCCTTACCAACCCGTCCGACAAGTTTCACCGTTACCAACAACAACCCCTACATGAGGCATATTTCGAAAACTAAACTTTATTCAATTCTTTTAATATTTTTCTTTTTTTCATTCACTGGTTTTTTGTCTAGATATCTATTTCCTTTTTTATTTTCTATTTATTTATTTACTTATTTCCCGCACGATAAATTTTATCTTTCCTTCAATTTCTGTTTTTTTTTCTCTTCTAGTTATCGTACAGACTTGCTCTTTAATCCTAGGTTTTCGAGTATGCCACGTTCGTTCCCAGCATCATTTTTTTTAATTTTTTTTCCCTAAGTACCCGTTATCCCACATTCGTTCATTCTTTAACCAATTTTACCCCACTTCATCACCCCACCTTCAACCCCGCTACATTCCACCCCTTTTCATTACCTCAGGTTGGTATAAATATTGGTCCCAGCGCAACCAGAAATTCATCTTACTAAAAATATTACACAAATAGTAAGAACAACACCACGCGCCTGAAGAGGGCCTCGCGGCCCTAGAACGGCCTGAGGGGGAGAGGTTTTAGTCGGTAGGCGTCCTCCGTGATGAATCCGACACTACCCGGTCGCGCGGGCGGCCGGGTGTCTTTTGAAGATTTCCTCTCCTCCACGAAAACAAAAAAAAAAAACAACCAGANCAATTCACCACTATAATTCTCATTTCTTCGCTTTGTATCGCTTTGAATTCTTTGATTCGTACTAATTACACTCCATCTCGCGACAGCTTTTTATAGAGACTGGTCGTGTTGTAGAATGATCCAGTATATGACGTCTAAAACCTGGTCTTCTCTGACACTATGTGTGTTGGGTTGCCTACATACATGTGACACTATCTAACTAAGAATATAGGTACCACAATTATATCAGGAAAATATAGAAAGAATCGTTCAACCTAAAATATAGTAGTTAGATTCTATGAGTTTTTTTAAATAAATGAACATTATCGGTATTTGATATATCAACAGCTGGAAGTAAAATTAAAAATCATCTTTCTTAAAATATTAATTATTAATTTTATTGTTTTAACTAAAACACACATTACAACACTTTTCCTGTCACGTGAATTTGCGATGGATGAGCTTTTTTAAAGTCAGAATTCCATTTTTTGAAGTACTATTACGATGATATTATTGACAGTTACGAATCAGACAGTTTTGAATTTATTGTAGGGTGGGTTAATTAACAATTACTTTGAGATTATCTGTAGTTTATTTAAGAATCAATTGACAAATTCGACCATTTCCACTCCAAAAAGTGAAGCCATATACTGTGGTACTTTATATACATATTTAGGAACCCTAGGTCAGTTCCTAATAAAATTATTACCTTTACTTGGTGAATATTATCTATGGTTCCTTGTCAGTATGGATGTTAAAGTTGGCATGGGAGGATAAAGTGTCAACTTATAGTTTTAAATGTAAGTCACAAAATTTTCAGTATTTCGTGTACTTAATTACTTGGTATAAAAATGGCGTTTTCGTATGTAGTATTGACAATAGTAAGTAGTCACTGTCTGCTGTCCTATCTGAGGGAGTTTCCCGATTTTTTACCGCTAGGGACGTTCCTTGCAATATTCATGAACTCAATGGTGGGCCTTAGTAAATGTTGTGGAGGAGTCAAATTCGTTCATAATACTCTCTTGTCAGAAGTGCACGATTCGACATCATTTTTGCAAATGCTTGTTGCACTTCCTTTTTTAACTACCGAAATTTGGTTGATGCTGCGCTACGATCGTATATTATCCTGGTTACATTCGGCTTTATGTGTGGTTCCTTTGATGGTTCAACTAATGGAAATCAACAAAAACGATTCGAATTATTTCAATTCGATGCTGACAGGTAGTTGTTGCATGTCCCTTGCCGTGGCCTCTTTGGAGGAACCTTTTAATGTATGGTGCTCTCTCGCTGCTGTTACCTACTCCTTGGTATTCCTTATATCACATGATATGTTCGACAGGAAAGACAGCACGGTTCAGGACTTTGAGAACTTTTTCTTATGTGCTTTCTGTTGTGCAGCTCTCAACGCTCTTCGCCATGAAAGCAAAAAGTCGCATTTAAATGTCCTGGTTTCAGAAAATTTAAAATGATCTTTTCTTATTGATATTATTTTAAAATGTATATTATCGATGAATTGCATTTGTAGTACACCATTGTACCATCTTGTTTTACTATTCTATTTTAATTTCAAAATAATTATCTTAATGTGGTAAGTACTTAGTGTTCCGTATCGTAGCCGGTTAAATGACACTTATGTAATAACTGAGAATCGTGACCATGACGTCTGCTTGTTTTTCACTAGCCTTTTTTGGAAATTATTTGACGAAACTTCAAAAATTGAATTTTGACGAACAGCAAAAAAAAAAAACGATTGTGTGGTTTTATGAAACCACGATGCAAATGAAACTTTTCGGATTATAGGCATTTAACTGTAAATTTTCGGAAAATTATTCGATTTAGGATATAAAAATTAAAATCGCGTTCTTAATCTTATCTTAATGATTGGAAAATGGGAATGATAATGGGAAATCAATAGTAGTCAAGATATCCAACTAAAAATTTTAATTTCAATCTGCGTATGAGAGTACGGAATACATAATAAATACAATCATTCAGAAGATAAATCATTGAATCATTTTGAATTTCAGTTATTCTATCAATAATTTCATCTTCGCTTTGAGTTTCACAGTCTATAAATGTAATTGTCATGCACTTGCACGAATCAGTGAGAATATGAATGCTACACGGTTGGCTCATGCGAGCCATGGCCGCCACCATATTGACGTTGGCTGCTCTGCCGAACGCCCTTCACTTTTACCCCTACTCTGCTGTAATGCGACATGCGATAGATGGACGAAAAAATTTGAGGCGATGTGATAAGTCAGTTTAAAAAAATATTTTACACATTAAGAGGAGAAAGAATGGCAATACCTCCCGAGTGCGAATTGCCACCCGAGACGAGAGCTAGGGTGGTAAACTTCCGGAAGGGATAATTGCCGTACTTTCTTCCCAAGGACTGTATACAACTTATTACCACACTCCTGCCCTGTTTCAGATTTCAGTTATGAGAAAATGCAACATAACTCTCTCTCATAAGTAAGAAATCGTATTTACTGTTTACCTACTACCAAACCATTTTAACATTCCCCGAAATGTTTCATACAGATAACCTCAAATTAATGAAGAAAAGTTGTTGCTGATATCACTACCTTGCCGGGAATCGAATCCTGACCCCTGATTTGACGCACCAGTACTCTGTAGCTTTCTGCTAGAGTACCCATACATCTGACCTACTACGGCTTCTACAAGGCTGTTGTGTACGGCAGGATCTGTATGGATAACTGACATAACGATTACTGACTTCTCAGGAGCTGGACGCAAATTAATAGTAATCCCACTAATAATAAAGTAAAAATGCCATACACCATAATAAACGGCTTAATAATGAAAAAAAGAAAAGTAAAACAGCTGATGATGGTAAACATTGAGCTATACATGACTGAGGGCTAGTATTTTCCTAGGCTCTTAACGCTATAAAAGGGTAGCTACTAATCAAAGAGTGTACCGAGCGGCATGGCCCAGTTTTAGACCGTTGCTTAACATTAGGGAGGGCGTCGGTTTGATTCCGGGTCCATCTGCCTTAGTCCATCTTTTTCTGCGGTTTCCTTGGATCACTTAGGCAAATGCTGGGACAGTAATATTCCACAGACAAGCTTTCATTCTCTTCTATATTCATTTCGTCTGTCTCATTTATCTCACCCGAACCACCAACCACCCATTCCCACGATTCCGGAAAGGAGGCTGAAGAGGGCCTTCCGTCCCACTTTCCGGCTAGTCTGGAGGGATTACCCGCACACCAGCATTATTGGCTAGTGGGAATGAAACACCTAAAAGCTTTGGGTTTTTTTTTAAAGAGTGTATGTGATGTTTTGCTCAACAGACTGGAGATCTAGATGGTCACGTAGGTTGACAGTGCGAAGTGTACGGAGCTTTGATCATTAGCCACAATTTTCCATTTTATTATTATTTAACTCTACCGTTATTAAGTATCACGAACATTATTTGGTGACGCATGACTTTGGAAATTTGTTTATGGTTTATTAGTTTATTGTACAGAGAAATACTTTATAAAGGTTACTACCCTTGAGGTCAATTTTTGAAACCTACAAAAGAGGGTAGTCACTCTGGTTTATGCCGTCATTATTGTGTACAGACAATAATATCATTGTTTGGTAGGGAGAACCGATGCTACTTATTGTACAAATGAAAGTTTATATCAGTTTCTATTTCGACTAGCCGAAAATAACTTTCTGTTCTCCTTTTGACAGTAGCTATTTTTATAATACAAATTAAATTAAATAAGTTAAACTAGTTCTGACCTCCTATCAGTCACTGTGAGCTCGAAACTTAGCACCATTGCTTCGAGTGGTCGAAATTCACTTTTGTAAACAATTCGTTTAATCACTTCCTTTGTGTTAAAAATTGTCTGAAAAATTAAATTTAAAGGAATTGTTTGTAAATAGGTATGTAACACATCGTACACTTCAGCGTAAGAAATTGCTGATACTAACTACGTAATACTATTTTGCCCTGTGCTGACAGAACTCATAATTTCTTTTATATATAATATTAAGAACGTTAGTTAGTAATTTGAAAAGAAATTATTTTACAACGCGTCTTATACATTATTGGTCCTTCGACAAAATGTAATGCATCTGTACAACCAAATCCGAAACGTTAAATTAAATATGTCGGACGTAAACCAACAACCGTGTTACCTAGTTCAGTTTATTAACTTTTGTTTATTAAAATATTTTAATTTGGTTATTATTTCTTGCTTATGCTTATTTTCTTGAGTTTGTGTTTATAATAAGAGGCATTATTATTATATTTTAAATATCTATACGGACACATTTGCTTATTCACCCAAAACCCAATAATGAAAGCTAGGGCAGTGCAATGTTTCAAAATAAAAATTGAAAGCACGCAAGTTTTAGCGTAGACCTTTAACTGAAAACTTGCACTACAGTAAATAATTAATTAAAAAGTACAAAATTTAAATCTGCGATATTCCAATATATACATACCTACATATATTATATATATAAAAAGAATTAACATAACGTGTGAGGTGTACAATGTATGTAAATGTAAGTGTACACGCATACTTAGATTCCACTCTCTGTCAAAATCCTTTTTCCACGAATTTAGACAAATCAGACTGGGAATTTCCCCATGTCCAGCAAGAAATTAATAAAACAAGAAGTAAAACAACCATTTGTCTTGCTAAGTAAGGCAGGACAAAAATCCAACAAGCAAGACAAGAAATGTTGCGTTGTAAATCACTAATCTTCTGTGTGAAAATTGTCACTTGAGCCGAAGGCGAGGACGAAAACCATGTGGAGTGTGGTAAAATCCTCTCTTAATAAGAAGTAAATGCGATTGTTGCCATGCCGCAAACCCTGATTTTAGGAACTAACGCACAACATCCCCTCCCGGGCAGGAAATCGCATTTACTGTTTATTAGGAAAGGATTTTACCATCTTTCGCTTGGTTTCCTCCCTCGTTTCGGCTCGGACGGCAATTTCTACGCGGTGGAAGTTAAAAATACTTTTCTAAGAAGCAGTAAATGAGGGAGTTTATATTTCGCTTTCGGTCTTGAAATCAGGAATATCTACTTTCGGGGCAGGGGTACGATAAAAACTAGTGTTACGGAGTTCGAGAAGATAGTATAGCATTCTCCTTAGAGTTTACCACCTTTGGTTTCGGTTCGGGTGGCAAGGCAATACATACTTTCTTCGCTTGGTGCATAATATATCGTTATTGATAAAGGTAATTGAAACTACAGTTTCTTGGTGAAAATTATGATCATGTTAATATAAAACACCGATTTAGTATGTTTCAATACAACTATACTGTAATGTTCGTGGGTTTAACAAAATTTAACTTTTAAGACTTAGAACGACAAAAACTATTTATTTACACTAATTATTATTAAATGAATTAAAAACACTATTAAATTATTACTAACTTAAGTGATGAATTACTCTATTTATTTACAGTACTGTTACTATATCACTATTCACTACGCTGTCAATTTGTTTCTAGATTCACTTCTACAACGGTCAATTTATTTATAGTCTTGTTGGCGATCGTCTCTACCGTTAAATACTCTAGTCTCTTTCGGGAACTTTCTCGAGCCGTCCGGAAAAGTTTCGTTTTCTTTGGACTGTTTAATTGCTTTCCCGAAACACAGATACGACACACACGTTTACAGATACGGTGCACATGAAGAAAAGCGTCCGCGGCTAGTCGGCGAATCGATAAGCCTCTCACACACACGTATGCCCGATCGCACACAAATACGCTCGTGCTCGCTACAATATGTATATGTATATAGGCAACATGAAAAAGTTCACGTTTCGCACACACTGCAACTTCTTTAAAAATTTCACATAAAACCTAATCTATGTTTACAAATTTTGTCCTTACATAGGAACTATCAGAAGGAGTGGGAGTTTAATTCTCTTCCCTAACTCTCAGAATTATCAGGATAAGTTACTTAATTTTGTATTTGTTCGTTGATTATAAATTAGTAGTAGGTATTTTCATATTTATTATTTAACAGTGTTTTGAAATATAAAGTCATAATTGTAAGTCTTTTACTTTATTATTTGTTGCTGTAACAATACATCTACTAACCCGTTTACCTATCACAAGTAAGAGAATGATACCCTTAGAATACTGCTGGTACTTTATAAAATTTGTGAACATTTCTTTATNCTCCACTATGTTTAAATACTACAATTTTTTACAACATAGTACTGGGATTGGGACAGTATTGTACAATATCCTTGATAATTGTTCAAAGTTGTATGTACTTTACTATAAATCTTTAAATTACGAAATATTATGATAAACTACAACTATTTATGCCTCAAACGTCTACAATTTTCTACAATGGTGTACGACCAAGCTAAACTTTCCTACAAGGGCCTTCTTAATTGTCCGTAGAAATTGTTGCTCGTCCAATTCGAAACTATATAATTTTATTATACTAAATTTGTTACATGTAAGGGTTGAAAAGCATTTTTTTTGTGTACGTATAGAAAAGGCACAACGCTTCAGAAAATTTTAATTAATACTAACAAACAAATTCGAAGTATTCTGTTGAAACTGCCAGACGCGGATCCCGATTTCTTTCTGGATCTCCTCAGCGCGTCGCAGACAGTTTCGGTAAACGCCATCTGTAGTAGAATGCCACATTTAGTGGATTTCATTATGCTTAACAAGGTCCATTTAAATAGATGGATATCTACTTAGGGATCTGTTTATTTGTATATTTGTTTTTTGTTTATTTGTATAGATTGTCCGAAATCAGTTTCAAGAATGTACCTTCAGCAAACTTTTCCAAATTCTGTTCGATTCCTGCGCTATTGTTGTGCAAGTACGAAAGAATTTTTATCATCACATTCATTGCTTGTTTCATAAGCTCATTACCATTCCGTATTTCGAGGGTTGGTAAAGTTTACCATCCTGACAATAGTTTTGCAGCTTGAACCAGTTTCGGCTGGCTCATTCTTTTAGTAGGGATAAGAATTTTGATATTAAGAATTTTAGTAACTTTGAAAGAACAATTTCAACCATCTTCTCGCCAACATCTAGAACGAATAAAATAATTTGAAGTGGCCTGTATTCTGTAGAAACTGGCAGACGCGGATCGCGAGTTCGATCTTTTTGGATCTCATCAGCGCGTCGCAGACAGCTCCGACAGAACACAGACCAACTTTTACTTGCTGTCTTTACAGGGCGTTTTAGAAAATACTACAAATGGCGCGGTAAACGCCATCTGTAGTACGATGCTACATTTTAGGATTACGTATGCTCCA
>NW_020439506.1:259950-263000 GCF_000699045.2 Agrilus planipennis | reverse complement strand
GCAGTTTCGACAGAATACAGACCACTTCGAATTATTTTATTCGATTATGGTAACGTGCCTATCACGTTGGGTTAGCTACGCCGGGATTCGTTTCAGCAAGTAGATATCCATATATTTAAATGGACCTTGTTGGAGCATACGTAATACTAAAATGTAGCATCGTACTACATATGGCGTTTACCGGGCCATTTGTGGTATTTTCCAACATCTAGATTAATTTAAACAACATATCTTTAGGCGAGTTTAACATTTAATATAATTTAGTGTGCACTTATGTAGTTCTTTTTAATTTTGTGTGAGTTTTTTTACAATCGAGTGCACTGTACCTTCGAGAAGATTTTCTATGTGATACAGCAGTACACCGACGATTGTTTAAAGTTTTACATAGTCACATCACGCAACAATTATACTATTCAAGTTTAATTTCGCTAATTTCCAAATGTTACACTATGAATTTAAAATTACAGTACAATAAATCGCAAATCGGTCGATCGGATATAATGGAATACGTTAAAATTTCTGTAATAAAAATCGCAGAGCGCAATGTAGTTGATTTCAGGTAAGAGCGCAAACCGGCCTAACCCTATGATTTTACGATCTTAAACGTGATTTCTTCCCTGGCCTGTTGGTGAAAAGCTTGTGTATTCTGTTTCATCTGGTCTCGCAATCATTACTTCATATTAGTATGTATGGTACCTACTTACACACGTAATACCATATGGTTATTTTATTTGCCCATTTATGGCCTGAGCGCGGCGAAGTGGTATTCGCTGTGTGGGTATATAGGCTGCATCTGTGTATATATGTAGTACATAAGTAACTCGTAGGTATTAAAGATCGAGCAAAAATATGTCCATGACAAAATCTTAATCGGAATATTAATTTGGCATTCGCTTTGTATCACTTTTCGACCCACTTTCAGAAATATTTTCATCAGTATGTTGCTACCTTGTGAAAAAGTATGTACTTATCGACATAAGTTACGTTTGTAATTGTTAATCGTAAATTTACATCTTCTTAACAACTTCTTTCTTGTATGATTGGTTTTAAATAGATAGGTAATACTTTTACCGTTAATATAAACAAATTTGTAAATCTATAGAAATGTTCCATGCTGGGGTGCATACAGAATGTACCTGCATATGTATATGCAAGTACATATATATTTTAATATACTCTTGCAGGTATGAAGTATCTGATGTCGAGCGAGGACGGTGTCTTCCACCGCAGTCTATGGACTTTTTGTCCTTGTCTCAATAATAAAAGTCGTTCTTGCTTCGGGTCTCGACCATGATCGTATCCTTTTTAGTTTGCACAAAAAGAAAGATCGACCGCTTGGAAATCAGTGGCGTAGTTAAAAGGCCGGAGACGTGTGAAAACTAACTGTACCTTGTAGAAACTCCGCATAGGTTTTTTGTAGGATACAGTTAACATGATGCTTTCAAAATATTCATAATACTTAACAATATACGTACCCCAATTCGGATGTTATAACCGAGTACATTTATGAGTTAACGGATTGTTATTACTTACTACTTCGTACAGACACATTGTCTATGCTGCGCATGCTTGAGAAATCTTATATAAGAACAGTATGCAGATGTATGCTCACAAAAGATGCGGGGTTTCTGAAGACGAAGAACACGGGGAGACACTATCAGTTTCACTTTACCGGAGATGTCACATATAGGTGTTTTGGTAATTTCCAGTTTGGTAGGGCGACTGGATTGATAGCGAGATTTAGTTTAGAGATGCACCGGATATGTCGGGTACCCGGCAAAACCACTGTTGTTAATGGTTCATATCTACCTTTAGGCGACCCTTTCCAACGTCTCAAACTAATCATTAAGTGTATAAGTTATTTAACTACTAAACCATTGAAATTTTAATTCTTGGTTGGCGGATTTCCAAACAGACGGTTAAGTTAAAACTGTTGAAATGAGCCTATTATCCTCATAAGGTCGTCAGTCCTAAGATTGGTTGGACACGCACCTCCATTCCTTCCTATCCTGACCTAATCTTCGCATTTCCCTAAAACTAGAACATCCCATATCCTTAACTATTTGTGAACAGTAATCTAATCTAGGTCTACCTCTACTCCTCCTAACTCCTGTTTCTGCCTTCTAATATGTCTCTGACTAGACCTTCATGCTTGAGAAGGTGTCCTACCAACCTATCTCGCCTATTTCTTATTGACTTCCATATAGTCCTCTGTTCTCCCATTCTTTCTAATGCCTCTTCATTTCTCTATGAGCCTATAGTAAGGTGACGAAATCATACTAATAACTTATCGTTAATCCTCATATACCAAGAAGCTGCAGAAATGTTAACAGTTTAGTTATACTGATGTATTCTTGTTCTCGAGAAAAGCAAACATAAAAACCATATACATCCAAATAACAAATAATTCAGTATAGTAATCAATAAATAATCTAAATTAGGACAAACGACCTATACCCATACAACCTTAATTACCAATTGTTATTAGGCACTTATTAAATTATTGTTACTGGCGTTTGTTCGTTTCTTTTTTTTCTCGGGTAGTTACTTAGCATTGCCACGTAGTCGGCATTATCCAGTAAGTACCCAGCCGGCTGCTAAAAAGGGCCGGATCCGCCGAGTACCGGATTTAGACCGAGTACCCAACTCATTTCTAATTTAGTTTTAAATAAAAACCCTCTTCTTGAGAAACGACGACTGACCGAAGTAGAGTGGGCTGACATTTTTTGGTATACTTTCTGTTTGTTATATATCTTAGTTACAAGATGAAGTTTCGTTCTTCGGACTAACGTTCGATGCGAACTTAAAAGCCCTTTATACTGATATAAAGTTTTAAATACAGTAAAAGCTCTTTATTCGCGAGGTATACGTTCCATAAATATGCCGCGAATACAGAAACCGTGGATATGGAATGGTAATTAGTATGGAATTAGTATCAACATAAAATCAATGTATTGATAAATTCGCAATTAAAATTAATCGTTATAATCAGCTTTAGGCAAGAGTTTAAAAAATTTAGTGATTTTTTCTTGTTTTGAATTTTGAAATTA
>NW_020439506.1:256987-259693 GCF_000699045.2 Agrilus planipennis | reverse complement strand
TACAGTAGGTAAAGACAACACAAACGAAATGAGTGAATGAGTGTTGTAGTATATATACTTGTCCTTTCTTAAAATTGCCTTAGCTTAGGCTGAGATTGAGATTACGTTAGGTTACGATTCAATAACAGATTTACAAGTCCAAGTTTCAAAAAGAAATTATGTTTGGCCATTCTACGTCTTCGTTGTTAATCAATAACAAATTTGTATATTAGACGAAGAAAAGAATACAGGAACTGGGTTGCAATTTTTTCACCCGCGAATAATGAAAACGTGAATAACGAAACCGTGAATAAGGAACTTTTACGATTTTTTCTGGAAAACTGTTACAGATAAATATTTAAAACCTCGTATCAGTAAAAAGAGCTTTTAATTTCGTATCGAACGGTATCGTTTAATATGGGTCTTTCCAATTGAAAAAATGTTATTCATTTTGTAAGATTGACAAATATAGGTTTCGATACTTCCGTCTCGGAATAACGTATACACTTTACGCATAGCAAAAAAGATACGGTATTTCGTGCAAGTTTTTAGTTTTTTGGTTTAGATGCTAGTTGGTCTCATTCAAACACCTGAAATCGTATTTTTGGACATAAGGAAGTGTGTGTTGAACAAAGTCAACGTAAACTTAAACCAAGAAACAAAAAATGTAAGTATTTACAGGGTGTTTCGTTTAAAATAACGATGTTAGGTAGTGTACAGAGGAGTTATCCCGTATGACTGAAAATATTTGCTGTACATGCACCGTATGATTCCAGACCACTTTTATAAAAATATGTTTTTTTTAAATAACAGTTATGGACGAAGGCGCCTTAGGTGAAACACCCTGTATATGTATAATAAACAGCTACTCTAAGAACGTGTTAATTCTTAGTCAGAAATTTATCGAAACTACTTTCTCTTAACTCGCTCCTTAAAAGCTTCTTCGGCTTGAACACTAATTTACCGAGACTGCCTATGGCGCTCTGCTGATGATCTAATAAGATCGAAATCGCGATTCGCGTCTGGTAGTTTCGGTTAATTTCTGACCAAGAACTTATACGTTCTTGTTAATAGGTTTACGTGTCTGTCACGTATGTAAGTTGCGTCGTTGATTCAATTAGACAAGTTGAAATATCTTAGTAAGGTCTTGCCTAACCCTTGAAATACTCAATAACTGCAAAAAATACTCACTGATGGTGACACATTGCTTCTATTTGGAGCTACTGTTTGTTCATTTGATCTTTTACAGGGATAAAACCTTGATGTAACATCCGACTGCCTGCCGACATAAAGTGAAATTGACACATATCTTCTTGGTGGTCAATTTTTTACATAATTTTAAATAAACAGTTTTATTATACTTTTTTGAAGTAAACGATGCAAAACACTGAATCTGAATATTTTTTCTAGTGGAAGCGCCAAAATTATCTGGACTAATAGTGGAAGAAACACTTTTTTATAAATAAAAAAAAATTTTTTTTGAATGATAATTTTTCAAAATTGCCCCAATTCTGGATAATTATCTGCATTGGTGACGTCATTGTTTGGTTAGGTAGATTTATGATAGATTTGAGTTTATTTAATGCCCTTGCATTTATTCACAGAAAGCATTAGTTTTATACATTTCCTAGCACAGTATCGGAATTTCATACAATTCCTAGAATTTGGGCTCCAGACCAAAATCGTTCCAAAAATTTTTTCATCGATTTCTGTTCATTTCTGAAAGTTCAATAATTATATTTGAGACGGGGCAGACACTTTTTTTTGTACTACTGCATACACCGTAAGGTATATGATGCATGTATAGCATCATATTTCTTTTTTTAATATTAATAAAAGAATTTTATGAAGTGACAAGCGTGAGATAAAGTGAGATTTAACACCTCCTTGATCTCCTCGCCCATCTCTTCCCGCACCTACAGTTTAGAACTGTGATTTGAATTTTGAAAAATTCTCATTCAAAACTTTTTTTTTATTTATGAAGTCATAAAAAACTGTCTCTCCTACCTTCTAATATCTAATTGTATTACGTAGAATGACCGGAAATCGATGAAAAAATTTTTAGAGCGATTTTGGTCTGGAGCCCTAATTCTGGATAATTACTAAAATTGCTGTTACTAAGAGCATTCAACATTCCCATCAGTGTTACCAGTGGTTACGTTTTTCAGTTGTTAAAATTATTATTTAAAAAGAAACAGTGTGCAGAAAATAATCTCATAACATTTTATGAAGACGTAAATAAAGGCAATACACAATAACACACAATAAAAGCAAATTAGTAAAGGAGAGACTAATCTTTTCGCTAGTATAAGTGGCGAACTTCTTCAGAGGTCTTTCCATCTTCGATACTCAGCCCGCATCCAGGTTTAATACTCACTGACATGAAGGTGAAAAGGTTGTTTAGTAACATAAATATTTTGAAGTGGCAGGTTTTTGTATATAGGGTGTCCCAGTTATAATAATTAATATTTATACCACAGATTCCTACGGACATTTGGAACATAAAATGTTATAACACTTTTGACTTTTGAAACAAAATAAAAAATTATAAAATTATAACAGTTTTGATGCCGGCCCTGCACAATCGCAAATTAATTACGATTGCCAGCTGATCGTAGAAAAATTCACCTTCAGTAGGTCGGAATCAGCTGGTTTTTGGGGTGATGTTATTGTTTATGTTTGGTATTAAGTTACGGATCAGCCGAAGAAAATGCACTCGCGTTAAGG
>NW_020439506.1:255862-256505 GCF_000699045.2 Agrilus planipennis | reverse complement strand
TCGAAAATGCTGCTTATCGCTCTCCATATTTAAAAGGGCACCAACCAAAAACTACTGCGTAGAATTAATTGGAATTTTTCACACACAAGCCTTGCTATATGAGCTCTCAAATCATATAAAAATTATACGGCTTAAATGTGAAGTTGGGTGCAAAAGAGTACAATTAAATCCTCTGTCGGGAGAAAACGAAATGACTTTCCGAACAACCCTAGCTAATAGCAATTGAAAACAAAACCGCATCAAGCCTGGATTTAACCTAAGTCATTGATACTTTTGCGAAAACTAAAGATCGTAAATATAATTGTTATTTAGTCAGTTGGTAGGTCCGACCTGTATATAATAAACCCTTGAATCTTTTCTATTTCATTTTATTGCCCAATACCTACACCAACTATTAATTGTAATTTATGTTGTTACTGTTTAATATTTTTATTACCTGCCCTGCAGTGCACGAAAAAGAGCTGATGATAAAGTAGCTTAGCATTTTTAAAGTATTTGTATATTTAATATTTTTATTAGCTGCTCTGCGGTGCATGAAAAAGAACTGATGATAAAGTAGCTTAGAATTTTTAAAGTATTTGTATATTTAATATTTTTACTTGATAAAACCTAACCAGTTTAGATAGCAGTGGGCTCCCATTTT
>NW_020439506.1:244109-255472 GCF_000699045.2 Agrilus planipennis | reverse complement strand
ACTTACACTTTGTACCAGTGAGCACTGTGATTATAAATAAATAATTTAAAAAAACTATACAAAAAGATAAAATTAATCTAATATAATCAGTTAACGTTAATACGTACATATAATTAAGTCAATAGTTTTTTACGCCTATTAATAACAGTGAGTATGTATTGTTTTGACAAATTCTATGACAGATATCGACAATGCGAATTGACCAATCTTTGAATTAACCAAATTTTCGTATGACCGGTTTAATAGAATTATTAGATCTAGATAAATACGAATTACAAAATTTAATAAACCCATAATTCATTAAATTAATTACTCTGATCTATTATTTCTTAAGAGGCAAGTATAATAGAATTAACCTGGTCAAGGGCTTGCTGAACTCGAGGACCGGAGTACTGGCTTCGTTTGGCCTAGAAGATGCTTTGTTTTGTTAATAGAAACTATCTTCTTCTGAGACATTACTAGTAATAATTATTCTACTGTTTTGGCAACCAAAAGCATAAATTCTAGAAGTATTATTTCTGAATGGTCTATACAGGTAAGGCAAAATTCTTCACTGAATATATAAATTACACAGTATTTCTTTATTACCATTTTTTCTTTTCATATAAATTAATTCGAAGTGGTCTGTATTCTGTCGAAACTGCCAGATGCGGATCGCGATTTCGATCTTTCTATATATCATCAGCGTGTCGCAGGCAGCTCCAGCAACACAGACCAACTTTTACCTGCTGTCTTAACAGCGCGTTTTGGAAAATGCCACAAATGGCGCGGTCAACGCCATTTGTAGTACGATGCTACATTTTAGGATTACGTATGCTCCAACAAGGTCCATTTAAATATATGGATATCTACTTGGTGAAACGAATCCTGGCGTAAAAAGCAGCAGGTAAAAGTTGGTCTGTGTTCTGTCGGAGCTGTCTGCGACGCGCTGATGAGATCCAAAAAGATCGAAATCGCGATACGCGTCTGGCAGTTTCGACCAGACCACTTCGAATTATTTTATTCGATTATGGTAACGTGCCTATCACGTAGTGGTTAGCTACGCCGGGATTCGTTTCAGCAAGTCGATATTCATATATTTAAATGGACCTTGTTGGAGTATATGTAAACCTAAAATGTAGCATCGTACTACAGGTGGCGTTTACTGCGCCATTTGTGGTATTTTCTTTTCTTTTCATGTTTTTATGTTGCACATAACATTCCCTACCGGGTATGAAAGGGTATGATACAATTAAGACATTCTTCCTGGGAGTTTGACGCTCTTGCCTGTAATCGGCAATCAAACCCAGGACTGCCTTATCTTTTTCTTTTGGCGTTTAATATACTATCTTAAACATGTGTTACTGAAAATACCTCCCATTTTTTTGAAGACTGTCCTAAACTAACCAAGCTTTCAAAACCTCTTGGACAATGCTTGAAATTATATTAAACTATTATTTAAATGAAAAGATGAGTGAAGGTATTTGTGCCTACGAATTTTCTCCATATATAACGCTGTAGGTACTTTTCAAAAGATGATGTCCTCATGTATAATAATCCAAATCCGTTTATTATTGCTTGCAATGCTTCTATTTACGTATGAAACTGGCTCAAAACCGATGAACGTCCGCTAAATTCGTTTGAGCTGATTGCGGCAAATTGCTCACCAGCCCCCTATTTTTAGAAATGTATCATCAACATTTACAAAGGAAGGCGCCGTTAAACCGTTGGTAGTTGTTTGTTGTCCTTAGAAAAATTGCCAAATGTACGTATGTTTCAATTCGAGCAAGGAATTCTTGATCTACATTCGGATTAAAAAATTAACGATAATAAGGACAGATACCTAATTTATACGATAGAATATGGTGCTTGATAAGGAATACCGATTTGTTTTCAAAACTACAGATCCCTTGTGATTAGTAAACACCTTGTTGATTTTAAAAGTTCATTTGTTAGCAAGTATTTTTAGTTCTTTTGGGAGAACGGCGCAGTTTTATTGAATTGCTTTGAACAAAAAATGATGATGAATTTAATGCGAGATTCGTGGCAACCAAATAACAAAACGGTATTCCATATTTAGAGAAAATATTTCTACGATTTGTACGTAGGCACTAAAAATTATTTAAACAGTTATTGCCATCTATTACAAAACTATATAATATGGACTTGAAAGTCTAGTTACACCTACAGCCGTGGCTAAGAGAAAGACATTGATATGTAAATATTTAACAGATCCTTGAAAATAAACGGAAATATGGGCTACGGTTTGAGGTAAGACTTGATTTGTTACAAATTTTCGAATATCCTTGTTACAAGTGGTTCCGTTGATTTATTATAAATATAAGTATAGAGTTATAAATGCTAACTATTCTCGTTAAAATCACTGCCACTTATTTAATATACATTTGGTATGAAAACTGAAAATAAAGGTACCTAGGTACTTATAACCTAACCTCAAATTCTGAAGTCTCATGACGACTGCGCAGAGTTGAATGTCGTCATTTCCTTTTACGCACTTCCAGCGCAAATGTTAAGAATTACTTATAAGTACATTTATAGACAAAAACTAAAGAACGACTAATTAATAAATTCATGCGAGGAAATCGTGGATCGAAAACATGTACCTTATAAGGAGCCTATCAGAAATAGTGATCAGATAATTCGATTGCTTGTTAATCGATAAAAGATTAAAAATATGATCTCTACTTAAAAACGAAATTAAGTGATTAAGATAACAACTTTTAAAGTATTTGTATATTTAATATTTTTACTTGATAAAACCTAATCAGTTTAGATAGCAGTGGGGTCCCATTTTTTGATTGGGGCCCTTGGTTACCTAGCCACGCCACTGGTTGGGCAATTCGAAATTATTAAGCAACCTTGGAAAAATCAGCTGGTTAGTTAAATATGGGATTACACTTATTAAAAAAAAGGTTACAGTCCAAGTATTCCTATTTAATTAAGAAAAAGGAAACGGTTTTGTTTATTTCTTACGAAAAAAGTGATATTTAACTGTCCGCCAACCTATTGGTTATTTACTTTACTTCATTAGAAAATAAAAAAATTAAAAATGACTGTTATTAAATTTTTGGTCGTCATTATGCCGAGGATGTTCAAGCGTCAGACTGGAAAAATCGCAAAATATATTTTGTTATTTTGTCACATCATGCGAATATTTGATTGTAGATAAGTATTTCTTTTAAGCAATCTTCCGAAAATTAGATTAGACTTGTTGAAGTTGGTAGACACCCCTTAACATTCCAAAATTTCAACTTTTTTTGGAACTACATTTTGTGCACGTCTTTCGGATAAATAGGAGGGAAAAATTTCGGAAAAAAGGAGGGATTATGATAAAATTGAAAAAAGTGGCAAACTAGGCGAAATTANCATGCGAGGAAATCGTGGATCGAAAACATGTACCTTATAAGGAGCCTATCAGAAATAGTGATCAGATAATTCGATTGCTTGTTAATCGATAAAAGATTAAAAATATGATCTCTACTTAAAAACGAAATTAAGTGATTAAGATAACAACATAAATAAAGTAATAACAATATTTGTTCAACTATTCGTGAAGTTTGTCGTATTTTATAACTTCGAACGCATGAATAACTAGGAATCAATAAATCATTTTTGGCGCGATTTGAGTGGGTTTTAATTATTAAGAAAATTTACAAAATTAATGAATTCAAATAACTACAGGTATATATAGCCTATACCACCCAATTAAGATACCTGTTAAAAATAAATTTTGCATAATCGTGTCTCCTGTTTACCTTCAACGCCTATTTGTGTTGTAGGTAACCGAGTTCTTGGTATATAGGTAAGTAACCATGGCCTATTTTGGTTGTAACATCAATCTGACGTATTTTTGCCGATTTTATTTCTCAGTAAAAATAGTACAATGATTGAGAAATGAATAATAAAGTAAACGTATCTTGGCGAGAACGATTTATTTTTAAACATTATTACTAAAATCAATCTAGAGCCCAACGTATTCGTCGTGTTTTCTTCAAAAAATCATTTCAGTTTTGGTGCCCAAAGATATAAATAATAAACGACTAATATGTTGTTACCGACCAGAAGGCACAATTGATGCAATTCCACAAAACCTGTATTTCTCAAGCTGTTTTCTGTATTACGTAATCGACTGTTTAGTACATACTTATAACGTTTATTTTCAATGAAAAAAAATAAAAGTGAAACGGTGACCACAAGATGAAATAAGTGCACGTTATACAGTGTTAAGTACAAAAATAATTACGATGACAAACGCCTAGTATTATTAATTTGAAAGTCATAAAGATGTTTATTTACCTTAAAAAAGGCACTTTTTATTCTTTAAATAAAAACTAAAGTAAACATCAACTATAACAACCAGTAAGTGTTAGAGGGATGAAAAATTAACAATACGTAATTAATATTTAAAACTTACCAATGCCAGAATGAATCATTAATCCCGTAAAGAATGAAAAACAAAAACACAAAAATTGTAGCAAATCGATGAAGAAATAATAACACTTTGTGCGACTCGTATTTTGTAAGCGATTCGAACGTTATTCTATCTTAAGTCGGTTCGGGTCTCTCTGGACATCGTTCAAATGTCAGCGCGTAGGTAACTAAGCACGTTGCGCCTGCGTATTTCGTTTACCGTAAGCATATATAGGCGCTTCAATCTGGATGTACGTATGTATGCCTATATATTTGTAGCGTATACAGATCATAGTATACAGACGCAGATGTGTGTAATTGAAACTACAAACATAACCATAATATACATATGTATGTATACAACTTAGCGGTCGTAGAGGTGAGGTGCGTCCATGCCCAGTTTCATTAGCATTTGCTGGAGACCAATCTCAGAATGGAAAACGGGATGTAAATAATTCGATTTGGAAACTTTTTTTTTTAGTTTTAATAGATTACAAAGTTCGTTAAAATAAGCAACTGTCATTTTTCCTTGCACAATTATTTAAAATTTCCTTAAAGAATGGTAAAACTATATAGACTGTCACCAATGATATTTCCTACGTCTTTATCAACTTCAAATTTTAAGTACAGATTGCGAGAAAGTGATTAATAAAGGATAATGTATTTACCATGTATTTACTATTCGTTTCAAGAAGTTGGAGATATGCCCCTTCCCTTTATTAAGATGCGCCGTCGCATAATTCCATATTCAATCATATTTGTCTGCGGAGCTCATTTCTCCACCGATCATCGAGCGAGAACTAGACAAAAGTGTACAGTACCATTTACAAAATTATTTAAACTGCCTCGTGAATATGCTTTATTTAAAAGCATATTTAGCCAAAAATAATAACAAGTGAATTACTTAACGTTCTACACACCTATCAAAATTTTGCTTTGTTTTCTATTGTTAATTTATATACATTTTTGTTTTAAGAAATTGTTAAACATTTTCGTCTAGTACTGTACAGTTCAAGCCGATCCCTTAAGACCGCCCATCGAGAGCTCTGCCCGTTCAAGCTTGTTCCAACTATTTCTGTCTTGCTCACGCGCCTAGAGTGTATTCTTTCTATCTCCGCGCAGATTTCTTCAAGGTCACAGAATGAAGGAGGAGAGGAAGTTAAACAATAATATGGAAAAAAGCCGAAAATTCAGAAGTTTTGGCGAGGATGTTAAAGTAGTGTGCTGTTTGTCGTTGCGTACGAAATTAAGGAGGGTTTACAGGTTATTGTGCTTACTCGCGCAATGTTGTTACATTAACCGAAGAATACATTTATTTGATTGCTAAGGATCATAAGGATACGGTAGGAAAAGACAATACGAACGAAGTTGGTGTTGTCGTTGCCTTATTTTTAGTTGATATGGTAGGTACATAACTAAGTGTGTTGCGTTTTGTATTTCCGTGTATAAAATATACATATATTACGTATTCTTCGGCATGCTGAAGTGTACAACATATTAAAATTAAAAAAAAAACGTTTCCGCGCTCATCTTCATATTTAGGTTAGGTTAGGTTAAGGTTATGGTTATCTCAAATTTTGTTTCACTTATTTGTAAATCGAAATGGAAAATGTATTTTCAAGAGAAAATAGTAAATGCATACGAAGACTACAAGAACCAACGAATAAAATTCAAGGACGTGGTAAAGGACGCAAAACAAAGATCATGGGACGATTTCGGTAGAAGGATAGAAAGTACTACACACGGTAATCAGAAGCTCTTCTACAATAAAAATTATTGAAATCATTCCGCAAGGATGATAAAAGAGTGAGAACAAAGATTAAGGGCAAAAAGGGTAATTTGTTAACAACTGACGCTGACACGACGTAAATAAGAGGGTAGGAGCATTACAGCACCTTCGGCGAGAACGAGTACATATAGAAGAAGAACAAGAAGAGAATGACGACGATGATATAACAACAGACGAAATTGAGGAAACTATACATAAAATTAAAAACGGATTAGCAGAAGGATATGATTCCATTAGACCTAAAATGTTAAAGACACTGGGAAAGACGGGAATCTTATTTATTAGAAATTTATTCTTTAAAATAAGTTAAAGAGAATACAAAAAGACTGAGAGATTGGCGTAATTATACGTATATTTAAAAAGGGGGATAATAAGGACTAAAAATTATGACGGAATAACACTATTAAGCGTTGTAGCCTAAGTTTACGAGAGGATCATAGCAGTGAAACTGAACAGCAAAATAGAGAATCAGCTCACAGACATCAGAGTGAATTTAGAAGAGGATTTAGTATACAGGACCACAAATTCACAATAAAACAAATTATCGAATAGATTGTAGATCAACACCTAGAAGCATGTGTAATATTTTTAGACTTGGAAAGAGCGGTTGATAAAGTGGATAGACGGGTCTTGTGGAACTTACTAAATTAAAGAAAAATTAGCAGAAAATTAATAGGAGCCATAAAAAGCATGTATAAGGTATGCAGAAATGTTGTTAGAACAGGACATACTATTACGGATGAGTTCATGACCGNTTGGTGTTGTCGTTGCCTTATTTTTAGTTGATATGGTAGGTACATAACTAAGTGCGTTGCGTTTTTGTATTTCCGTGTATAAAATATACATATATTAGGTATTCTTCAGCACGCTGAAGTGTACAACATATTAAAATTTAAAAAAAAAAACGTTCCCGCGCTCATCTTCATATTTAGGTTAGGTTAGGTTAAGGTTATGGTTATCTCAAATTTTGTTTCACTTATTTGTAAATCGAAATGGAAAATGTATTTTCAAGAGAAAATAGTAAATGCATACGAAGACTACAAGAACCAACGAATAAAATTCAAGGACGTGGTAAAGGACGCAAAACAAAGATCATGGGACGATTTCGGTAGAAGGATAGAAAGTACTACACACGGTAATCAGAAGCTCTTCTACAATAAAAATTATTGAAATCATTCCGCAAGGATGATAAAAGAGTGAGAACAAAGATTAAGGGCAAAAAGGGTAATTTGTTAACAACTGACGCTGACACGACGTAAATAAGAGGGTAGGAGCATTACAGCACCTTCGGCGAGAACGAGTACATATAGAAGAAGAACAAGAAGAGAATGACGACGATGATATAACAACAGACGAAATTGAGGAAACTATACATAAAATTAAAAACGGATTAGCAGAAGGATATGATTCCATTAGACCTAAAATGTTAAAGACACTGGGAAAGACGGGAATCTTATTTATTAGAAATTTATTCTTTAAAATAAGTTAAAGAGAATACAAAAAGACTGAGAGATTGGCGTAATTATACGTATATTTAAAAAGGGGGATAATAAGGACTAAAAATTATGACGGAATAACACTATTAAGCGTTGTAGCCTAAGTTTACGAGAGGATCATAGCAGTGAAACTGAACAGCAAAATAGAGAATCAGCTCACAGACATCAGAGTGAATTTAGAAGAGGATTTAGTATACAGGACCACAAATTCACAATAAAACAAATTATCGAATAGATTGTAGATCAACACCTAGAAGCATGTGTAATATTTTTAGACTTGGAAAGAGCGGTTGATAAAGTGGATAGACGGGTCTTGTGGAACTTACTAAATTAAAGAAAAATTAGCAGAAAATTAATAGGAGCCATAAAAAGCATGTATAAGGTATGCAGAAATGTTGTTAGAACAGGACATAATATTACGGATGAGTTCATGACCGAGCAAGGAGTAAGGCAAGGCAGTGTACTGAGTCCTCTATTAGAAACCAGCTCGAGGATGAAAAAATTGCGTTTAGACTATAGAAATCTCGAAATTACAGAAATAAACGAGCTAGCAATACTTGCTAAGAGTGAGCGCTATATGCAATACAACGTAAATGTCTAGAACGAAACGATAAAAAGAATGAACATGAAAATCAAGTAGACTAAAAACTAAAGTAATGCAAATCAGAAATAACAATAACTACCTGCAAATACAAATAGACGGAGTATTATTGGAACAAGTAAGGTAATTTAAATACCTGGGTTGTACACTCAACGAAGAAGGAAGGCAAGAACTAGAGATTAACGAACGAATTTCATCAGCTACCGCAGTATTCGGTGTTTTAAACAGAAATTTTATTAGGAGAAAAGAAGTGTCGAAGAAAAGATAGACGTATATATAGCAATATACAGATTTGTACTAACATTCGGTTCGGAAACATGGGTATTATCAATGAGCCAAAAAAGCAAACTATAAGCGATGGAAATGAAATATCCCAGAGGCATACAAGAGGCAACAAGACTAGGCAGGATAAGAAACGTGGACATCTGGCAAGAACTAGGAATTTATCCAACACAAAACATTATAGAGCAAAATTAAGTGAGGTCGTTCGAATATGTGAGCAGAATGAATAGACAGAGAGACAAGACAAGGAAAGTATGGGAAACTGGGATAATAAAGAGCAAAAGGAGAGGTAGGCCAAGGAAGACATGAACAAATGAAGTTGGGAAGATGATGGAGAAGAGTGATATGACATTATTCCGGGGGAAGGAGCTGACGCAGGTTAAGATGAAATGCAGAAGCCTAATTAATAGCATTACATACGAGGTCTGTTCAAAAAGTATCGCGAATTTTATGCTTTTTCACAAATTATTTATTTATTCATGAATATCTATTTTGTTCCCTTGAAAGTAATTCCCATCAGATATTATACAAATTTGTGTCAACGTTTTTTCCCATCCTCGAAGTACTTCAAAAAATCATTTTTTGTGATCTTGTTCAGTTCGTCCTTCGATGTCGTTTTATCTCCTCAATCGTAGCGTAGCGTCATCCTTTCATAGGCCTCTTCAGTTTCGTGAGCAAGAAAAAGTCACAGGGGTCAGATCTGGGGAATACGGTGGATGCTGCATTATTAGTGTGTTGTTTTTGGCTAAAAATTCGCGCACAAACAACGATGTGTGAGCAGAGGTGTTATCATGGTGCAAAATCCAATTTTTTCAACAAATTCGGGTGTTTCTGGCGGATTCTTTGCGTAAATTGTGCATAACTTGCAGGTAATATTCCTGATACTACTTATGATGCACAAAGCCCCTGCAATCGAAGAAAACTGTAAGCAAGACCTTCAAATTCGATTTAACTTGGTGCGTTTTTTTCGGTTTTGGCGTGATTGAGATTTGGTTTCCACGTCATAACCATAAACACATGATTCGTTAACAGTTATGATCCTCTGGAG
The DNA here is from genome assembly GCF_000699045.2 of Agrilus planipennis. Classification (NCBI taxonomy): domain Eukaryota; kingdom Metazoa; phylum Arthropoda; class Insecta; order Coleoptera; family Buprestidae; genus Agrilus; species Agrilus planipennis. The sequence goes on along the minus strand of NW_020439506.1, from coordinate 245,846 downwards.
CAATTTGGGCAGCAGTTCCTTAGCAATGTTAATGCGATGCTATTTTTGGTTGAAATTGAGCAATTTTGGTACGAATTTTGGGCGACCCGTCTCACGCCCAAATTATTGGTAAAAATCGAGTGGTAGGAGCTAATCGATGTTTAGGTCCTCAACAACTTCTTTAACGGTGATTTTCCGTCTGTCGTTGACGTGTTTTAGCGTCTGGCGCACTCTTCGTCGTTCACATATTCTCAGCCCTCTGAAAACTTTTTGTACCACCGATGAACGTTGCTTCGGTCCAAGGTAGATTCACCATATGCCACAGTCGACATTCAGAATGCGTCCGCGCACTTAATTTTGTTTTTCACACAAAATTTCATACAGATTCTTTGATCCATATTTTGGAATAGGCAAAAATCGAAGGCGAGCCAAAACACGTGCAAGTAAAGTAGCTGTCAAATATTAACTGATAATTCAACATGGCCGAAATTGTTTGTGTAAGTGAGAAACATGAGTACCAATATAACGCCACAAAAAAATCGAAAATTGAATATACATAACCCGCGGAAATTGAAAATTCGCGATACTTTTTGAACAAACTTCGTATATTTAACATTTATATACCAAAATATCATCAGATTTTAGTGGACCATTACCTTACACCTGTTGGTAGAAACGCTTTACGATAATATATGTATTTCTAAATATTCCAGTATTTTTCGAAGAAATGCACGTTTTCAATCTATACTGTTCTTATTTACGTTGGGGTAGGTCATTTTTTCCGAGGTTTTCATCACTTTCTCGTATTCTACATCACTTTTCTGTGGGCGCTAAAGTGTTATGTATCATTGTCTTTCAGTAGCGTTATATTTAATGTCTTACACCAGTTGAAACAGAGATTTTGTTAGTGAACCGAGATTGTACTAATCGATTATTCACTGACGACTGATTGATGATTTACTAATTGGCTACCGGATAGGCTAACCGACTATTTATCTACCTGTTTAGTCTTCTAAATAATCAATAATTGTTTATGATTACAGTATCTACTCGTGCTTTTAAGGAATTTTGCTCGTTACAACCCCCAGCTAGTACTCGTGTCTTATAAGAAAATTTGGAAAAGATAAATACACGATGACAATTTTGCGAGGGTGACTTTCGTAAATAAACGGAAAGGCGTTGATTGTGATTTTGGGACAAGACGAAAGCGACTGAAACAATAATAATCGAAAAGATAACATTGCTAATGAACAGTTTACAAAAGAGTTTTAGCACAATTAGGGAAAACCTTAGCACAATATGGTAAGCGGCGCATTGTGTATCTTCCGTAGCACCAGAGGGCTGTTGAATAAACACTATTAATATTATTCCCTTGACCAAAGTAACAAGTTATTTGAGTTAAATATATTTACATAAATGAATACAATTAGAATTATATTGTAGATTTTGAGTAAGAGTGTGGAGAAGTATATATATATAAGTATTAGGAACGGAGTTAAATTAGGACGAGCATTGTTTCTCGAAGAGTCGATAAATACTATTAAAGGCAGGGCAACTTTGGAGATATACTTATAGGGAAAAACATTTGTGAATGATATTGTTGTAAATGTTGCGAGCACGAGTGTGTTTGTATGCGATGGGGCACACGTGTGCGTGAGCGGTTTATCGATTTGCCGACTAAAGAAAAAAGAAACTATCCGGATGTTTCCAGAAGGTTCCCGAAAGTAAACAAAAGAGTATTTAAAGGAAGAGACGATG
>NW_020439506.1:238837-243471 GCF_000699045.2 Agrilus planipennis | reverse complement strand
ATGTTTCCGGTGAATGCTACCTTTTTTATATATTTGATTTATTATGATTTAATTGTGACAACGAATTGAATAAGTATTAAGTACTTCTTCATTTATGTAACCGCAATTGCTAGAAAAAGTAAGTTAGTAACTGCAACATATCTTCTTGAGTGAATTAAATATACCCTTAAATGCCTTCCTTGGAAGGAATCAAACAAAAAACATTTGAATTTCATTGCAACTCTTGCAGCATGTGTAACTCGAAGTTTCATAAGTCTAATTCTCGATAACATGAACAAAATTGACTGGAAACAGTGTTAAGAGTCAGGACTGATGTAATATTTTCCTAATGACATGAATTTTTATGACTCTCATTTCTAGATGATTTGAACAGACTGATTTTTCATAATTTTGGTAAAGTGTATATTTCGTAAGCGAATACCCACAACCCAGACATATTATCGCTAATCGATTTAAATCATTGATGAGACAGCGGCTCCAAAGTTCTTAATTAGCAATCATAGCAATTTTTTTTTATTTTATGGTACACTACATTAAAAGATGACACAAGCACACTACCCCACCGCATCCACCGTTTGTATTGTCAGGGTCCGATCTAAGGGGTGAAGGGAGGGTGAGTCGGACAGAAATGAGGGAATGGAGAGAAAACTCTTATTATATTTCTTAAATTTTTTAAATTACTATTTCAGCTAAACAGAAAATGGAGGCAGTACAAGATGACGTGAAATTGACAGAAGAACAACTAAAAGCAGCTTAAGAAGCAATGAAAAAAGAATTAAAAGCAGCTCAAGAAGAAAATGAGAGAGGCCACAAGAAGAAACGGAAAAAAGCCAGTGCAAGATGACATTTTTAATACGTTACCATTTGAGCTAGAGGCTGTAAATTCTTAAACGGATCAATAGATTTCAGTGCTCCCTTATATTTTTTTTAACGCCGTCTCCTAGTAAGTAACCAAGCAGAAAGAAAACTATAATGTAATGAATTTTCACGATGTTAGAGTTGAGAATACGAGGAAATTTTCCTAAGATTTTTACCAATCTTACATTTCTGAACTAGCAACCCTTTTCGTTTTGTTTATGTATCCCAAGAATTCCCCCCCTTAATACGTTAAGAGAAGTAGTTATTTCCTATGGTTTGTATGTAGGTAATATAATATTTATTTGGGTAATACCGTTTTATCCTAAAACGTGATATTTTAGGAGATTCATCAAGTAAATTCGCTTCGTTAGTTTAACACAGTTTTCTGAAGATTCCTAATGATAATGTTCTGTGTTAGAGACCCACTTCCGTCACATACGCGTTTAGAACAACATTACAGCCGGTTAATAATTAAATCATCCCATCTCTGGAATAATACGCTCATGACTTATATAAAGTACAAACATTCCGTCTTTTGCAATGACACACATTACTGCCCGGAGAGGCTAAATTGCTAGATCGGTCCTGTGTGTTGGACCGGATAATGCCATATTTGGTCAAGTAGAAACTAGTCATTAAGGCAAAATGTATTTTTGGTCGCTCTTTACAAATCAAATCCTGTGAGGGAGACAGGGGAACTTCTGTCTACCATAACCTAACTGACAATACTTATCTATTGCTCATTGCTTATGGGGTAGTAGGGAGTTGGGATGCTGTAAACTATGCAACAATAAGGGTGGATTAAAACTATTTAATTCTAATTGATTATTATTTATTAGCAATAGGTTCGAATAAAGTGCTTTTGATTTTTAATATTTCTTGAAAGTTTAATTTACTATTTACTGAAATAATGTGGTGTAAAATTTTAATATTTCTAGTATCTAGGCAAATTTACTTTTTGTATCATTTTATTGATTAATTGAGACATAATAAATCTTGGTGGTGACTCTTTTGTGCCTAAATCACACTACGTCAATGATAAGAATAAACAAAAAGTATTAAATTAGCTAGGGTATTTACGAGGGTGGATTGATAAGTTTCCGGCCTAACCAAGAGATGACGCCACTAGGCCTACCTTGAGGTGACATTCTATAGTACCATCCTTGGATAGCTTGTAGCTATAGTTTCAGCCCGATCTCCTTGCTAGTGTAGGTTTGACAGCACGCTGAACAAGACGCCTCTGTGGTTTTCGTAAAAATGGAAAAGCAGGAAAATCGTGCTGTCATCAAATACTTTTATTTGAAGGGGTTAACGCCGAAGGAAATTAAAAAAGAGATGGACTCAACACTGGGGACATCCTCCCCGTCATATTCAACCGTTAAGCAGTGGGTTTCCGAGTTTAAAAAGGGTCGTGTGAGCACCTCTGATGGGCCTCGCTCAGGACGCCCCGTTGAGGTCACAACTCCAGATATGATCGAAAAAATTCATCAAATAGTGCTGGGAGACCGCAGATTGAAAGTGCGTGAGATAGCTGAGACCTGTAAGATGTCATATGAACGTGTGCAACATATTTTGCACCAACATTTGCATATGGAAAAGCTCTGTGCAAGATGGGTGCCGCGTTTGCTAACAGTCGACCAAAAATTGATTCGAAAAAACATTTCTACCGCAAATTTGTCATTGTATAAGCGTAATCCAAGCGAATTTTTGCGTCGATTCGTAACCGTTGACGAAACGTGGGTCCACCACTACACTCCTGAAACCAAAGAACAGTCTAAACAGTGGATTGGACCAGGGGAACCAACTCCAAAGAAGGCAAAAACAATTTTTTCGGCGAACAAGGTTATGGCTACTGTTTTTTGGGATGCAAGAGGTATTATATACATTGATTACCTTGCAAAGGGTAATACTATCACTGGTCAATACTACGCAGACTTATTGCAACGTTTGAGCCACGAGGTGAAAATTAAACGACCTCATCTGGCGAAGAAAAAAATCTTGTTTCATCACGATAACGCACCAGCGCACACGTCAATCGTTGCGACGGCTAAAATCAACGATCTAAAGTTTGAATTGATGCCGCACCCTCCTTACTCTCCAGACCTAGCCCCGAGTGACTATTTTCTGTTCCCTAATCTCAAAAAATGGCTTGGCGGTAAGAGATTTGCGGACAATGAAGAAGTAATCGAAGCTGTAAATGGTTATTTTGAGGAGCTTGACGAATCAGTCTATAGAGATGGCATTAATAGACTGGAACACCGCTATGAGAAATGTATCAGCCTTGGAGGAGATTATGTTGAGAAATAAAAAAAAAAAATTTTTAAAAACCTTGTTTTTCTTGGTCAGGCCGGAAACTTATCAATCCACCCTCGTATAATAGGCTAGTTACTTATTCTTTTCAGTTTTTCAAATTGTATTTTTACCTACCTAAGTTTTTTCTGTAATTCTGCTATATTCTCCATGAACGTAGGTAAATAAACAAATTATTCGTTATTTTCAGTTTTTTTTGGGGCGGAGAGGAAACAACCTACAATCGTTGATAACAAGTACAAATTATTAACAACAATTTTCTCCACGGACTAACAGAAGATTATTTTGTGAATGTCACAATTTAAACGAAAACCAATATCCTATTTCAGATTATAATCATTTAGGTAATACAATTAAAAATATTGTCTTCTTTTACTTTCCTTTGGCGTTCTTAAACAGTAATGATGCCATTTGAAAAACATAACGTTTTCATTTAAAAAAATTGATTTTATATCTTTTTAAGATCTATAAACTTCTAGTATGGACGCTTTAGATCAATCAGTACTAATTAATAGAAAATTCATTTTAAAACCCTTCAATTTTATTATAAACAATGCAACAAAAATCACGCTAGGTAATTCTAAAATTTGAAAAATAATAAGTAGCTAGGAGCACGAATTTCTTGCACCCGAAGCGAACCTTGATTTTACCGTTCTTACTATTTTCACAATTAAGATCTATTATAAATGGTAGAGATTGCAGTGATAAGGAGTACACAAAACTTATAAGAGAAGATACGTAGCGTTTCTTATTTGCATGAATTAAAAATGTATGACCTTCTTATAGCCTTCAAATTGCAAAATATGTTAAAAACTACGATTTTGATTCTTCAGGATTATAATACAAAGATTACTACGATGGGAATTTCATTAGTTACTCTATCCAGGGCTGCAATGTATCCAGAGCTGCCACATGGGTAAAAGTTCAGTGTAAGTGATAATTTTGCGGCCTTTTGCGCAAGGCTTGTAAACGACAACAAAATGATTAATTTTAATTTAAATGCGCAGTATAATAGCTAAATATACATAATTGGAATCGCATGAGGATTCATCTCAAATTTTATAAAGCATTTACTATCCTGACTTCAGAATATTTTATTGCGCTAGGCATTATAATGTTTGTTTCAAGAAGTTAGAGATATGCCCATTCCCTTTATTAGGATACGCCGTAGCATAATTCCAAATTCAATCATATTTGTCTGCGGAGCTCATTTCTCCACCACTCCACCGATCATCGAGCGAGAACTAGACAAAAGTGTACAGTACCATTGGCAAAATTATTTAAACTGCCTCGTTAAAATTTAAGAATATGCTTTATTTAAAAGCATATTTAGCCAAAAATAATAACAAGTGAATTAACTTAACGTTCTACACACCTATAAAACTTTTGCTTTGTTTTCTATTGTTAATTTATATAAATTTTTGTTTTAAGAAATTGCTAAACATTTTCGTCTAGTACTGTACAGT
>NW_020439506.1:236985-238497 GCF_000699045.2 Agrilus planipennis | reverse complement strand
AGAAATAGTTGGAACAAGCTTGAACGAGCAGAGCTCTCGATGGGCGGTCTTAGGAGATCGGCTAGAACTGTACAGTACTAGACGAAAATGTTTAGCAATTTCTTAAAACAAAAATGTATATAAATTAACAATAGAAAACAAAGCAAAAGTTTAATAGGTGTGTAGAGCGTTAAGTTAATTCACTTGTTATTATTTTTGGCTAAATATGCTATTAAATAAAGCATATATTCTTAAAAGTTATTGAGGCAGTTTAAATAATTTTGCAAATGATACTGTACACTTTTGTCTAGTTCTCACTCGATGATCGGTGTAGAAATGAGCTCCGCAGACAATTGATTGAATTTGGAATTATGCTATGGCGCATCCTAATAAAGGGAAGGGGCATATCTCCAACTTCTTGAAACGAACAGTAAGTATTCTACGTTTCCTTATATGAGACAACAAAGTACGTGAGGAAATAGAGACACTAATCGAAAACTACGAACGTCAAAATCTGTGCCAACGAAATTAACAAGAAATTGAACAAATTGAAGCACGGAATAATTAGACCATCAAGTTTAGTCCTATAGGTTTGGTAAGAAAACGTGACGATTCATTAAGAATAAAGCAATTAGTAGTTATTTAAAAGCTCGCAACATATATTAACCCTGTATAACCCTAACGTCGAAACAGAACTACATACTGATGCCAGAGGTAAAACTTCTGCACCTGAGGAAAAGTATAAGTTAGAGGTTTGATTAATCGTGAAGGTTTTCCAAAAGTTCCGAGTATATTTGATTGGAATTAAGTTCAAATTTATTATTGATTGTCTGACATTTATTATGTCATTATATAAAAAAGGAAGCATGCCCTCGTGGGATGGGCACAAGATTTCGATTGTGTTGTGGGACAACACATCCGACATTTTGAAGATTTCAGCCAGAGGTTATGCTTGTAGATAAAGAAGAAAGTTAATTAATGGCTTACCTTCAGAAAGTTCAGGTGCATGATAATGAGTTACAAAAGAATATTGAATCAAAATAGAGCATTAAAGTTCAAGAAGAGAACAGAAAACATTACAACAAAAAAGAAAAGAATTAATTCCTTTTAAGGAAGGAGATATCGATGCCGTCTAGCAAACACAATAACGTCCAGGCTCCAAGTTGAGTGCAGAATTCGTAGGGTCATACGAAATGTCAAATGATCGATATATGATTTAAAAATTTGAAACTACTGAAGAACGTACACGTGCGACAACAGCTGCTAACCACAATAAGATCTTGGCATAGACTACTACTGTTGATGAATCTATCCTGAAAAGGACGAATGGAACCCAGGATGGCCTAGTGTGGTGCCCAGTGATTTGTATGTGTTTGTGTGTGCTTGAGCAAGGAAGTGCGAACGTGGTTGCTTGGGAAGTTGCTGTGAGTTGCAAGTATAATAGTTGGTCAAGGAGTGTAAAGATGCTTCGTTTATTTATTTGAGAATTAGTTTGTTTTTGTGTTTAAGTTTCTGGGGGCGGAGAGGAAACAA
>NW_020439506.1:227142-235877 GCF_000699045.2 Agrilus planipennis | reverse complement strand
TTGTCTCCGATTGTACCTCCCAAACATTAAAACCATTTATATTAAAATTATAAAAAAATATAATCGAGACCGTTACAACAAGCCCTTTCATTTGATATGTCACACGGTACAGATTACAAAACCTTTTTTTAATTTCCTATTGATCCCCAGAAATGACCCCCATGTTCAAAATTAATTTATTTACGTTATGCGTCCGTGTTTGGGTCACAGAAATTCATATGTGTATTAAATTTTAACTTAATCGGTCCAGCAGATTCGGAGAAAAATGACTGTGATAAACTGACAGATAGACACACGAGTGATTCTATAAAAGGTCCGTTTTTCATTTGGACGTAAGGAAACCCAAAAAGAAAACTGAAGTATCTTCAGTTGAAAAGTCACTAAATATCTACCTATTTTCCTGAAGCATTTATTATAATGCAATTTTTTACTGTCGAAAGATAAATATTACTCAAATATTTTTACAGACAGAAATACAAAGTCAACATGCCAGAAATAAGAAAAAAAATCGGTTGTCTGTAAAGTCGGTTTACTGACGATAGTTGAACGTGACAACGTCATAAAAAAATACTGTTGGAATGGTTTCATTTTAAAAGAAAATTTTAGAGAAGGAGGTGAATGGAAATGTATTATTGAATAGCAGCTGTCCACGCGGACGCATCGCTCACTCAAGTAGGAGAGAGACAGATGTCGAACGCGGAAGCCGATTGTGCCTCTTTGCGGCTCGTTCCGCGCTCTCGCTTGCACTTCAAGCCTTAAATGGAACGCCTCAGAGCGAGGTAACGCCGCATGAGTCATGTTTTTTCGTGCGTGCAGCCGGCCCCATCGAATTATAAGACGTTGTCACGTCAAAAATATAGTATCCATTCATCTGTAATACATAGATAGTAGACTTTATGCTTTTGGACATGAGGCACCTATATCATGCATTTCACGCAAGTAAATAAGANGAAAAAAATATAGTATCCATTCATCTGTAATATACAGATAGTAGACTATGCGCACAACTTCATGCTTTTGGACATGAGGCACCTATATCATGCATTTCACGCAAGTAAATAAGAAAATGAACGCAGAGTAATATTTTATTCAAAATAGAACTCATTTCACTGAATTATCTATTCACAAATTTATATAGTATCAGAAATTAAAAAATTACGTACAAAGGTCTTAAAATTACACATGCAGGTCGCGAGTTTTTGCTTTGCCCAATTGTCTTTGTAACAGAGACTTGGTCCTTGGGATACTATTTAAGCTCTGAGTCTGCAACAAACATAAAAGGAACATTTCATTATTTCGTATACGACTGTGAATTAATAAAACAATTGTAAAATACTGTGTAAATTCTAAATAATTTAACATAACTGTACCTATAGGTCATACAAAGTATAATTATGATATGTTTTCAATAAAATGTAATGGAAATAACATAGTTTAAGGAAATAAGCAAAAAATACCTTCTTGGATATCTGCAATTTTTTAGGTAAAGTAGGCGTACAAGAACAAAACCTAATCTCTTTTCGTCAGAGGATTTGGTATGGTTTTTGGGTTATTAACAGTTAAAGCCAAAAATGTATATTATTGTATAATATTTTCCACCCTTATTTGATTAAGAATATTATATTACTTGTAAAACAATTACTCGTCACTTAAACAGAGTTATCTGTATTTATTAGTAATAATTTTAATATTGCTAAATAATTAAAATTGCATTTCGAAATAATTTTTCATTTATTAAAAAGACTATTTAAGTTCAAATCAATCGCATATGTTTAAAGATTATGTACAGGTGTTTTTCTTTGTATAAAATATAAGTACTGTGCGTTTAAAAATAAAATCTTTTTTAGCTTTTAATTGTTAATAACTAAAAAAATACAACGTGTAATTATACAACACGCTACTGAAGTGAAACTTCTTCAAACACAGTGATTTGTATGTGTTTGTGTGTGCTTGAGCAAGGAAGTGCGAACGTGGTTGCTTGGGAAGTTGCTGTGAGTTGCAAGTATAATAGTTGGTCAAGGAGTGTAAAGATGCTTCGTTTATTTATTTGAGAATTAGTTTGTTTTTGTTTTTATTTTATTTTGTTTAATCCGTTTGAAAACCATTTATTTAACCTGTTAACAATATTTATTTAAAATAAATACCTAATTATATTACTGTTTTTTCGTAAATTATCGAAAGTGTAAACTTAATAGGTAATTGGGTCACTTCAATAATTTCCGAATGTGATGTCTCTAACTAAAGATAATCACTATTTATTAAATAAAATATATACAGAACTATGTACAAAAATGAATTTGGTGGTAACAATTNTGTGGAAGTATTAACTGTTTTTTTGAAAAAACTTTTATCCAGACGAAAGCATATTTCTAAATATAATACCCTTTCCATAGTAGTAAACCTTTTCTCTTTTCACCCCACTGTGGGAAGTCAAATAAATCAGGATGAACACAGGGGTGGAAACTTCAAACAAAATTGTGGTCGGTGAGCCCAGCGAAAGATAAAACATAAAACGTTGTGGTATTTTAGGGGGATATTAAAATACCGTGGATAGAATGGATTACAAATGAAGAGCTATTGGAAATCGTAGGAGAAGAAAGGGCGACATGGAATTAACAAAGAAAGGTGGAGATAGGAACGATATTTTCTAAGGCATTAAGGGCTAGTTAGATACATATTAGAAACAGAAACAATAATAAAACGGGACAGAGGAAGACCTATATTTGATTGCTATTCGCAAATAGTTAAGGATGGGAAACGTTTTAGTTTTCAGGAAATGCGAGCATGAGACGGTGAAAGTATGGACAGGAAAGGGTGAAATTGCATGTCCAACCAGTCTTCGGAATGATGATGTAACACTGCAACAAACCTTCTAAAATTAAAACATTTTTTTTTCAATTTAAACTCATAGACACTTCTAGACGTTTCCATTTTTAAAATTTCCGTGAAATTGTGAAACGGATTCTCCAACAATACTTAGCGGTCGTCGCGCACGAGGCCGAGTTGTGCGCAAGGGCCTCTAAATTGTAGGCATTTGAATTATAAAAAGGATAGATATTCGAATTTGGATGATTCTAGGCATTTGTAGATTTATGTTATTTAACGTTTTTATACGTATGTATATTCTGCAGTCGTTTTAAAAATACGAAAGATTATTGAAATACATAATAGTTCAGGCAAATTAGATTTTTGGGTGGAAAAGTTTGAACTAGATCTGATTTTTTCAATTTGTAAAAAATTAGGTACATCATTATTAAACTTCTGCTTCTGCTGAAAAGTTTGTGTAATTTTCTTTATAAATAAATTAAGGATGATTTTTTGATCTATTTTCGTTTTTGTTCTATACTTTCTGCTGTTTTTACCAAGAAAAGCTAAATAATAAAGTAAATTTACGTGAAAAATTCAGGTCTAGTCCAAGTGTTTCCAAAACTAAGTGTAGTAAGGAGCAAAAATACCAAACAAAAGTTTTGTTACATTTGCAAACACTGCAAGAAAAAAAAGGTGTTGCAAAAAGAAAAAAGAATTACCGATGGCGAAAGAAGATAAGAAGGACGGATTTAAGCCATCAAAGACGGTTAGCGAGCGTTGTTCAGTCTCTCTTTCTCTCATCTCTTTTACACCTTCATTCGAACGGTGTATGTGTTTATATATTTTCCCTTATTAAAGAAATATATAGTTACCTCCAAGTTTCTTGGAGTTCGGGGCACGTATTCGCTAGTGCCGCGTTTGATGAGATTCCTCTGCGAATGGAAACGTTGCGAGGCAGTCCGGCTGCCTCCAGTCAGTGTTATGAGCGTATCTTGGCGGCTGAGACCTCGGCTACAAAATACTATCTTGAAAGTGCGTCTGAATTTATCCGACAGGACGCAGTACAAGATGAAATTGCACGATGCATTCAGTGTTATTAGAAAGTTGAAAATGTTACCTAAACCTAAAAATAACAATAAAAAGGCATACATTTAGTCAGTCTACAGACAAAGAGTAAGGAGACAAGAAAAATTGGTCTTTTCTTAAGCGCTCCAATGAACTTAGTGNTTGTGGTCGGTGAGCCCAGCGAAAGATAAAACATAAAACGTTGTGGTGTTTTAGGGGGATATTAAAATACCGTGGATAGAATGGATTACAAATGAAGAGCTATTGTATGAGATCCTTACAACAATATTAATTTGAAATCATTTTTCGATTTTTTATCCACTACAAACTTCCTCAGATTAATGAGGAAAATATTTTTGTTGCTATTGGAGCATTGGTGCGTAAAGCCAAACGTCCCTGGTTCGATTCTCCGCGAAGGTATAGCAACAGTAATATTTTTTTCTCATTAATTTGAGGTAATTTGTAGTGGATAAAAATTAAATGAATTTTTACATTACCTAGTATTAAACATAGTTCGCCCGAGGGGATTACTTTTGTTCTTTGAAATACATAATCTGATCAAAGCCCGAAAATAAAAAAAAATAACGTAATGACTTCTCTGCAAAAGTCGACATCGGTTTTGTTCGAAATTATTAAAATTTTTGGAATAGCTGCAGTTCCAGGCCATACTGCCAACGTTCAATGGGTGTTCTCTTTCATAAACGCCAATTGGACTACGGAACGCAATAAATGCAATTCCGAACTACAAATGTTATATACAAAAGAAATTATAAGTGCTGTCAGCACAGGGCAAAGTAGTTTTACGTAGTTAGTATCAGCAATTTCTTATGCTAAAGTGTACGATGTGTTGCATACCTATTTACAAACAATTCCTTTAAATTTAATTTTTCAAACAATTTTTAATACAAAGAAAGCAATTAAACAAATTGTTCAGAAAAGTGAATTTCGACCACCCGAAGCAATGGTGTTAACAGTTTCGAGCTTACAGTGACTGATATGGGGAAAGAACTTGTATTACCAATATTTGTACTTGCAAAGATGCACCGTTCTTGAATGATCTAAATAATTTTGTAAATGGTATAAAAATATAAAAACAAAGATCTATAAACTTATTAGATACAATAATTCACAATTGTTTCGATTAAACAGTCATTTTGAAGTGTTTAATACCGTAAGCAGATGGTATTGTCACGTGTATGTAGGCAACCCAACATGTATAGTGGCAAAGAAGATCAAGATTCTAGATCACTTATACTGGAAAACTTTAGAAAACGTCAAGTCTCTATAAATAGTTGTCACGAGATTGAAAGGAGTACGTAGTGCGAGTCAGAGAGTTCCAGGCGATATAAAGCGAAGAAGAAGCGGCGAAGAAGTAATAAAGTGTTGTTGTATGTTTAGCAAAAAAAAATATGCTAAATAGTGGTGCTTTTAACTTAAGCACTGCTGGCTTTGTCTCGTATGTTTGATTGAAATATATCTTAAAAATGATTGACTAAAACTGTGAACTGCTTTAACTTAGTTTATTATTTACACTTTAACAATTACAATTTAACTCTCTTAACTACTGAAAACTAATGGCTAACTTATACAATGTGTTCGATGTGACCTCTCAACAGGAACTGTCTTTAAAAACTTATTTTTCTATGCTTGTCACCCTTATTTCATTTTAAACTACTCCCAGATGTAGCCTTTTCTTAGAAGGTGACAATATCGACACCCTGCCGACACGAGTTCTAACCGACCCCTCAATAAAGCAAAAAGCTGTTGTTTAACAAGTGTTTTTATAGTGGTGAATTGATAATTAATTAATATGGATCTAGGATTGTTCCTTGGGGCACTCGAGTTGTGGCAATTTGATACTCACTAACAATACCATTACTTTTGACTCGTTGCCTTCTGTTATGTAAATGAACAGTTAAGAATTCTAAGTAGATATTGTGTATTTACTAAAAAAAAAGGGATTCTCAAAATGCGTCATATATTGATATTATGGCTGTTGAATATTTCAGAACATTCTGCATTCTTCCAGTCTAGTTCATTCTAATAAATTCTAACTCAGGACAATCCTAGAGATGGAGAATATTCTAACTGAGCGAAGGATTTTACGCCCTCGCTACTTTCCCTGAGGATGCTAACATCAGTATTTAACGAAATATCGGATAAACGATTCAACCAAAACAGAAACAATCCTAAACCACGGTTATTATGCCCCTATATCAAGTAAAAATTATTTGGTCGAAATATTAACCATCAATCTCCCATACTACCATAACTACCAATATGTAATCACCATATGCATGATGGAAGAATCACGGGTTCTACCTCGTACATACAAAACCCGGTGAAACTAATGAATTTGAAGAAAAATGTGTTATTTGAAATGAGAAGCATCAATACTTATCTCTGAATTATTTAGTTTAATTTGACATAAGAGTATCTTAGGAGCAGCTAAACAGCTTAGAACTTATGTACTTATCAAATTAGAAAGACATTTTAGTTTGATAACATTTAAAGTTGATATCGCAAACATCGGACTATTTGATTAATAATAAACGACTTAAAATACCCGACTAATAGCTATATTTCTATTTAATCGTAAAGTAGGTAGCTAAGCTTTTAGGGTAAAAGATTTGATTAAATGTAGCGCCGGGTCAGGGTTTCCAATTTTGGACCTGGCAACCCCATACAGTACACAATTTCCTATGGATGTACTATTACATCCATTTTGCGTCTATCATGTCCAATTTCTTCAAGGGATTGATTGAGGACATACTATATATATCCTCATTGGACATATCTACAGGTGTCTTTACAGGACGTGCATCGGATATAGAGTGGATATCAGGTATACATCATCAGCTCCACTCCCTTCTATCCTGAGCTAATTTTTGCATTTCCCTTAAACTAGAACATCCCACATCCTTAACTATTTGCGAACAATAATGTAATCTAGGTCTGTCTCTACTCCTCTAAAATCGGTTTTCTGCCTATAATATGTCTCTGACTAGACCTTCATGCCTGAGAAGGTGTCCTTCCAACACCAATCTATTTTGCCTATTTTTTATTGACTTCCAGGGAGTCCTCTGTTCGCCTATTCTTTCTAATACTTCTTCATTTCTAACCTTATCTATCCACGGTATCCTCATCACTTCGAATTCTTCTAACCTTTTCTTTTCCGCCGCGCCCACCGTTCATACAGCGCCGCGCTCTTAACACACCTTTAACAATTTTGTTTCGAATTTCTAAATTAATCGTTCTCGAGCATAGAAGCGACTTCCTTTAAATGAAGGCGACTCGACTGCGCTATCGCCTGCTTTATATCCCTACTAATCCTTCCGTCCTGAATTATCTGACTTCCTAGATATCTAAAATCAGCCACTACTTTTGCGTCTCCAATCTTTATATTCGCTCTTTTACTACTTTTTCTCCCCTTGCATCCCAGCATTTTTGTTTTACTTTTATTTATTTTCATACAGTACTGTTTCGTCAATACCGATTTAAAGCTATCTCTAACTCCTCCTTGCTAGATACTGCTATATCTTCTGCAAATCTAAGTATACTAATCTTTTACCCCTCTATATCTATCCCTAAGTTACAGTGTACTTCGATGTATGGATTAAAAAGTAGGGGTGACAGTGTGCATCCTTGTCTGACTCCCTTTCTAATATTTACTTCTCTACGTTACTACTCCAGCTCTATAACTGCCTGTTGCTCTTTATGCAAACTATCACTCTATCTCTGTAACTCATCCCTACATTTTTGAGTATATTTAATATCTTGTCCCATTTAACATTGTCAAAAGCTACGTATTATAAAATTATTAATAAAATGTGGGTTCATAAGATCAATTTGGGTTTAGAAGAAATAGAGGACCACGGGAGGCCATTCTAGCTTTGCGGGTAACAATAGAGAAAGCGACAGAAAAAAGAAAGAGTGCATACATAGGATTTGTAGATTTAGACAAATCTTTTAGCAATGTTAAATGGGACAAGATGTTAAATATACTTATAAATGTAGGGATGAGTTACAAAGATAGAAGAGTGATACTTAGTTTGTATAAAGAGCAATAGGCAGTTATACAAATGGGGCTGCAACGCAGAGAACGCAGTAAATGTTAGGAACGGAGTCAGACAGGGATGCATACTGTCACCGTTACTTCTTAATCTATACATCGCAGACGCGGTTAACATCATTAAAGACAGGCAACTGTAGGGATAGATATACAGGGGCGAAAGATTAGTATGCTTAGATTTGCAGATGATATAGCAGTATTAGCATCTAGCAAAGAGGAGTTAGAGATAGCTTTAAATAAAATGGAAGTGGTGTTGAGAAAACAGTGTTGTGTGAAAATAAATAAAAGTCAAACAAAAATACTGATACGTAAGGGAAGAAAAAGTAGAGAAGGAGCGAATATAAAGATAGGAGATGAAAAATTAGAAGAAGTGGCTGATTTTACGTATCTATAGGAAGTCAGATAAGTCAGTACAGAAGTACAGTCTCGAGAGTACGGAAGGAGTAGTAGGGATATAAAGCAGAGGATAACGCAGGGTCGAGTCGCCTTCAATAAAAAGAAGTCACTTGCGAACCGTTAATTTAGAAATTCGAAAAAGGTTGTTAAAGGTGTATGTTTGGAGCACGGCGCTGTACAGGTGCGAAACACGAACAGTGGGCGCGGCGGAAAAGAAAAGGTTAGAAGCGTTTGAAATGTGGTGTTACGTAGACCTAGGTTAGATTACTGTTCGCAAATAGTTAAGGATATGGGTTGTTCTAGTTTTAGGGAAATGCGAAGATTAGCTCAGGATAGGAAAGAGTGGAGGTACGTGTCCAACCAGTCTTAGGACTGATGACCTTATGATGATGAT
>NW_020439506.1:199418-225681 GCF_000699045.2 Agrilus planipennis | reverse complement strand
TGTAAATGGTTATTTTGAGGAGCTTGACGAATCAGTCTATAGAGATGGCATTAATAGACTGGAACACCGCTATGAGAAATGTATCAGCCTTGGAGGAGATTATGTTGAGAAATAAAAAAAAAAAATTTTTAAAAACCTTGTTTTTCTTGGTCAGGCCGGAAACTTATCAATCCACCCTCGTATATGGAACTGTGACATTCGTCTATTCATACTACATCCTGAAGACGCTCGCCGAACATAAAACGGATGTGTACAACATACCTATCCTTAAAATTCAACATGGATGTGTTTATAACATCATATGGATAAGCAAGTGCTATATGGAATCCTATAAATGGTACGACAACGATATCGTTCGTCTTTTTATCCGACTGTCAGAGGCTTCTAACTTATAAACGAAATGACTTGAAATTGACACATCCATAAATCTTTGGTCAAGAGACGAAAATCGTTTTTTTTTTCCTGCCTATGATTGTGGGATATCAATGAAAAGAGCTTTGCAAGCAGAACACAATATTTTTTTAAACCGTTTTAACTTAAAGTATCACTTTCCGTAACAAAATTTAAATTATGAAAAAAATTTGAACGTCTCTTTCAAATAAAGAATTAAACATTGATCAATAACAATTATTTAATCGAGAAAAGCAATTTTTGATATATAATTAAAAATTTTTTCCATAGCCCTACTGAAAGTACAATATTTTTCCTTTCAGTTGAATAAAGCTCTTTCAAGACAGTGATATTATACAGGCCTCGGGTAGTAATTCACACCCTGAAGGAATGCCGTACTTTATTTCCTTGGTGTCTATAATATGCTATTGTTACTGTATACCTTTTAGGTTTTTTTTTAATGCAGAACCTCTTTACTGCGCGAATGTGACTCACCCTTGATCAGTATGTAAAATTTTAGCACTCTTTTTTAAACACACCACCATAGAATAGTTAATTGTTTTATCGTAACGCCACTTTGACTCATAAATTGATGATTTTACCTAACAATCAAAAATATTACCTATTAGTAATATGTTGATGAAATGTATTATCACAACAATTTCTTAATTTAGACGCCATTAACTGTAAATTATAGCTAGCAAGCAGACACCAGCGATGGTATTAATTTCATCAATAACAACTAAGTATTACACAGAACGTCGTAATTGAATGATAATTTAATAACGTTCAAACAAAGTTGTATTAAAGCCATTCGAGCAGTTTCTGCAGAGGTCGAAAGTCTCCCGTAAATTGACAAAGGGATTTCAGCCATTAAATGAGAACATTCTGTAATAGACGTAGAAAGCACTTTCGAAAATAATTTTCCTTGATGTTAAAAAAGAAACTGAGAATTCGTATGTACGATAGACTGACATGTACAATATAAAGAGCAAATAAAACTCAATTTTTACGAGTAAAGGGAGATGCGCTGATAAGAATCTTTAATGGTCCAATCTGACCCCGCAAAATATTAATAATCTAGATGTTGGCCATTTCTTCCCGTCTAAGGGTTGTAAAATTAAATTTATTATGAAAACACAACCAACGTTTCGCGCTTAATTCTACGGGTCTTTTTCAAGATGGGTATATTTAATTATATCAATAATTCCAAAAGTTGTGAGTAGCATACTTCATTTACTTTCTCTAGCGATGTGCCCCTTTCAATGTCATGGATGCGCGCTGGCAAAATCGTAGGTAGGGAGAAAAAAGCTCATTATACTCTCGACTCTTGTTCATTAAACATACTTTTTCATACAGTACCTGCCAAAAGTTTTGTTCAATCATGAATAGTAGTGCGAGTCGAAAACAAGCGTTAAAGCCTTTAATATGTCTTCAAATATAAATAAACATCTCGTTGATATTTTCAGTAGTAAATGGTACCAATAACAGCACATTTGAGCAATGCAATTGTAGTGGATAAAATGGTCAATTTTTCCGTGCAGTACTGTACGGATTATACGCTGCTCACCGGTTAAGAGTTTGGGCGAGAGTTGTCTCCTTCCTTTTCTGGCCTAGTGCTGTTCTTTTCTACTTTGTGCCGGTCAAACTGAAGGTCACATCGCTACAGAAGGTAAACGAAGTATACAAGAGATACATTTTATGGAATTGCGTTATTATATACCACTACAGAAATCACAAATTACGCCGTTAATACCAGTAAATTTATTGTTACCGTGACAAAAGTCACTAGTGCGCGCTAGGTCTTAGTTTACATACGTCGATAACTTAGTCAAGAAGCAACCAATTTTTTCTCATTAGCTTTAGTGGAAGATAAGTATGTAATTTAGACCCCGATTCTAAAACTGAAAGATACTAGACCAAAAAAAAAAAAATAGCTTCGTGTAGCGGAGACACACAATAACGAATAACCATCTTATACAACAGTTGGAAACTGTCGGAAACTCGTCAAAGTTAAAAAAATCAGTTTTTTTAAAATAGCGCAAAAACTATGGATCGTGTGAAAAATTGATCCAGATAAGAAAAGTTTCTCCTACAAAGACCTACAAAAAAGGATAATTTGTTTACCCGTAAAGTTAAAAAAACCGTCAAAGTACCTTATTATTTTAATTGTTAATAACTAATAATAGCGTTTCTTGGAATTAATTTGGAACATAGTGGAAATAGTGTGCCTTGAAGATCTTAATAATGGCTGAAAATTTTAAATCACTAACATTAACGGGTTTTGCAAAAAGTCAATTGTACTATACTTTTCTTAATACGTTGTAATTTTTTTTGTACGCATCCTGTAACAGTTTTTGAATTGTATTAATTTTTGCAAATTGAATTGTTTAAAAATGCGTTTGAAAAACAGATACGTTTGAACGTTATAAATAAATGGAATAACTTTCTTGTACGTCATTGTAAAGCTGCCACTAATTTACAAATTTAAAAAAAAAAATTGCCCTAAGTCACTTGAGAACGGAGTATTAGATTGATCGTAACTCCGTCAAAAAGAAAAATTTTCCAACCAAATTAACACAGTCAATTAGTTCATCTAATAACTGTGCAAATAGTGGTAATAATTCATCAAATTCTTTTTTGGTACTGACTTTGTAAAGAGTCACGTACTTTCGTTCGAAAGCGCGGATGTACGTGTGCTGACGTCATCGGCAGTATTCTGAAGCTCGCTGTTTTATTCTCCGACCGCTTCAAAATTGCAACAGCCGAAAAAATGCATTATCTCGGAAACTGTACATCGTAAAACATTTTTTTTTTTTTTAATTTGGGGTTGTAGTACAGTCACTGAAGGTTTCCACCTCCGATTTCGTTGAACCTTCCTCAATTTTCATGAAAACTGATGAGTAGTCAAAATTAACATAGTGCCAACTTGCGCTCTTATCCTGGGGGTGGATGCCACCCCTTATCGGGGGTGGAAATTATTTTATGAAAACTAACCCCAGAAATCGATAGAGGGATCAATTGTAAGCAAAATTTGTTATATAGAGTTATTAAAATAAATCAATACTTTTTGAGTTATTAAAGACCAAAGATTTTGATTTTTCGTGAAAAAAATGCATGTTTTAAAGAGGTTTTTCATAAATAACTCAAAAACTATAAGGTTTTACAAAAAGGTTCTCATTACCAAAATTGAAGCTAACAAAAAAAACTCCTTCCTTAAAAAACCTTTTAATATTAATTCAGTGAGCTATAGGTAATTGAATGAATTCAAGCTTAAATAATGAGAAAACGATGCATTTTATAAAATATACTTACTGAACACTTTTTAAGTACTCACAAATACCTATCAAATGAGCTGCAGAAGAAATTGATACCATCAAAATTAAGCAAGTTATGATGAAAATAATATTTTTTAGGAAAAAGTGAAAAATGAAACCTATGCCATTTCCACAAACATTAAAATTTGTAGTAATCCCTATTAGGCATTCACTATTTTAGCATAAGTAATGACTTTAAAAATTTTGACCGGTTTAGAATGCATATTTTTGAAAAAACAATATGATTTATAAAAATCAGAATTTTTCAAATTTTCGTAAATTTCATTTTCTTTTGATAATAACTCCAAAAATACTCGATATAGATACGTAAAAAATAATAGAGAACGAAATTTGAATTTGTTTTTTAAGAAAGATTTTAGTTTTTTTTTTTTGTAGGATAAAAAATAACCGATATAGAAACGTTTAAAGCCTACATTTTACTGCGAGAATCATGTAACCGGGGCCTTTTAACCTTTTATCTTTTAAAAAATAAGGGTTTTAAACGATTAAATTTAATACGGACATATAGCTCTTGAAATTACCTTTGAAATGATTTTTAGATGAACCTAATATCATAAAAATTAATTGAGTTATTATAAAAAAAACAATAACATTTTTTTTGAAAACATTTTGGGGAACAGGTCGATAGGTACATGCTCACAAAACATACATGATGAAAAAATTATTTTTTCATGATTTTCGATTTAAGGGGTGGTTGCTAAAAGGGTTGAAAAATTAATTAAAATCATAAATCATGCATATAAGTGTTGAAAAATATTTATTTTATCTAATTCAACGAGATTACTTACTCCAGAATGCTTAAATCTGCATTTTCCCCCATTTTTAACAAAAGGGACGGATTTCACCCCTAAAATGCAAAAAGCGCAAGTCGAGCATATGTCACTTTTGAAGTTGAGGGTAAAATATACTCAATTCCAAATTTTCATGTAAATCGATGGAGGTTCACCGAAATCGAAGGTAATAGTTAATTTTTACCTTCATTCACTTTACTACGGCTCACGAAAGTAATAAAGTTTGCGAATATTTTCAACTCTCGAAAAACTAGTCCCAGCAACTTATTATTAATTAAGAATAAATAATTGTGATTACATACGATCGGCGATTTTTGCTATCTATATGCAACCACCGTTAATAATTGTGCTTAAAAAAGTTTATGACATATCACCTATACTTTGGAATAATTGTATTAATGTAATTAAAATACTGTGTGATTTAATAATTATTGTATATATTAACTTATTGTTACTATTAAACAAATTTCCGTGAAAATACTAGAAATGGCGCAGTGAACGCCATACGTAACCCTAAAATGTAGCATCGTGCTACAGATGGCGTTTACCGCGCCATTTGTAGTATTTTCTAAAACGCACTGTTAAGACAGCAGGTAAAAGTTGGTCTGTGTTCTGTCAGAGCTGCCTGCGACGCGCTGATGAGATCCAAAAGATCTAAATCGCGATCCGCGTCTGGCAGTTTCGACAGAATACAGACCACTTCGAATTATTTTATTGGATTATGGTAACGTGCCTATCACGTTGAGGTTAGCTACGCCGGGATTCGTTTCAGCAAGTAGATATCCATATATTTAAATGGACCTTGTTGGAGCATACGTAATCCTAAGATGTAGCATAGTACTACAGATGACGTTTACCGCGCTATTTGTAGTAGTTTCTAAAACGCACTGTTAAGACGGCAGGTAAAAGTTGGTCTGTGTTCTGTCGGGCTGCCTGCGACGCACTGATGAGATCCAAAAAGATCGAAATCGCGATCCGCGTCTGGCAGTTTCGACAGAATACAGACCACTTCGAATTATTTTATTAGATTATGGTAGCGTGCCTATCACGTTGAGCTTGGCTACGCCGGGATTCGTTTCAGCAAGTAGATATCCACACAAGTGGACCTTGTTGGAGCATACGTAATCCTAAAATGTAACATCGTGCTACAGATGGCGTTTACTGCGCCATTTGTGATATTGTCAAAAACGCACTGTTAAGACAACAGGTAAAAGTTGGTCTGTGTTCTGTCAGGCTGCCTGCGACGCGCTGATGAGATCCAAAAAGATCGAAATCGCGATCCGGGTCTGGCAGTTTCGACAGAATACAGACCACTTCGAATTATTTTAAATTTGATTTTCGTGACATACTTGTAGGTATATACATAAAAAATTTATATATATTTCAAATTTTATAAATATGTTTTACTAGCAGCGCTTTACAAATATTATGATTTCGAACTGAAAACTTATTTTTTTCAAAATAATATTAGCTTACATTACTCATCAATAGTGTACCTTTTAATTAGTCCACAAAATTTTAGAATCACTTTAGCGGCCTTAAAAATATTGTCCCTGTGTTTATCAGCATCTTTTTTTAATGTTTGAAATTTTATGACTAAAACCAAAACTTTTTAACAATTTTAATTCAAAATTAGTATTTTAACTTAACTAATTAATATTTGACTGCTCATATGAACACATGTTCCAAATCCTACAATTACCACATTGCTCAATAAATTTTGTCGTTCAATACGAGACAACGCTAGATTCGTCATTTTATTTTTCTAAAAGTAGCAGGTAGGTACTATATTTTTATGAATACGTGTGTTTCATGTAGATCTGTCAACTCATTCGTATATTTGTAGTGGTTTAAATTTTATGTGTCACATTATTTTCGTACAATGGAGAAACATGAATATCGTGCAGTAATAAAATTTTTATTTTTGGAAGGTGTAGCGCCAAAATAAATTCACGAGCGATTGTTAAAAGTGTATAAGGACTCTTTACCTTTACTTCGAACAGTAGAAAGATGGGTTGCTGCATTTAAATGTCAAATAAGTTTTGAAGACGATCCATGTGAAGGACGCCAAAAAATGCATCGACACCAGAAAACAGCAAAAATACAGAATGATTATGAAGGATCTTCGATTAGCTGAGAAGAGAAATTTAGTAGAAGCACTAGACATCTCATTTTCAGCAATATTTTGGCTGAAGTTTTGAACTCTTCTTTTAAACTCCATACTATGTAGGGTTTAGGTTGTGGTGGTGAGGATTTCGTGATTGACATATGAAAAGTGTACCAAGAGCTTGGGTTAGGGTATGGTATGGTGAATTACTATAATTAAAATGTATTTGCTGTCCACTATCGACAACGGTACTGTTTTGGACTCGATTTGTTCAGGTGATAGGACGAAGAAATAAAAATAACGCGAAAACGGTAAACTTTTTTATATACAAACAAAAGAGATAAAGACTAGAAATAAAATGTGAAATTGGAGCGTAAGGTTACAATTTTTGATTTCGACGAAACGAAGACTTGATCAGAACTAACTTTAGTTTTTGAAAATAGATTGTAAAAAGGGTGATAAGGAGGAGCCCGGAAATGTCGTTTAGAAGGAATACTGAGAATTTAAGTTCAATTACCGAAGAAACCCATCATAAAATTGCAATTAGGAAAAGTAACGATTATAGACGTCATGAAGTTAGTATATAGAGTTGAATTGTTAAAAGGGATAATAGAAAAGTACGTACGCAATTAAATAGTCGAATAAAGAAATTCGAAGTGGTCAGTATTATCTATCAAAACTGTCAGATGCGGATCGCGACTTCAGTTTTGTTGGATCTCATCAGCGCGTCGCAAACAGCTTCGACAGAACACAGACCTACTTTTACTTGCTGTCTTAACACCGCGCTTTAAGAAATCCTACAAATGGCGCGGTAAACGCCATCTGTAATACAATGCTTCTTTTTACGGATCACTGTATCCAGGCGTAGCTCACGGCTACGTGAAAGGCGCGTTACCATAATCGAATAAAGAAATTCGAAGTGGTCAGTATTCTGTCGAAACTGCCAGATGCCGATCTCGATTTCGATCTTGTTGGATCTCATCAGCGCGTCGCAAACAGCTTCGATAGAACACAGACCAACTTTTACTTGCTGTCTTAACAGCGCGTTTTATAAAATCCTACAAATGGCGCGGTAAACGCCATCTGTAGTACAATGCTACATTTTACGGATCATTATGTATCCAGGCGTAGCTCACCACTACGTGAAAGGCGCGTTATCATAATCGAATAAAAAAAATCGAAGTGGTCAGCATTCTGTCGACACTGCCAGATGCGGATCGCGATTTCGATCTTGTTGGATCTCATCAGCGTATCGCAAACAGCTTCGACAAAACACAGACTAGTGTGTATTCTTTCTATCTTCGCGCACATTTCTTCAAGGTCACAATTCTAACAAATTGAAATGGACTGTATTTCTGTTAAAACTATGAATGCGCCTAAATCGACTGTTAGTAGCTGATCTCCTTTGCTATTACATAAATAAACAATTTTTATCTTATGGTGAGGTCACCGACTATAATAATGAAATCAAAACGCACAGATAATTCAACGGAGTTGTATTATTACAAGAATGACCTACCTTGACGAATGAAAAATAGTTTTATTTTTCATAGTGTTATGATGGTCATAGGCACAACCTTTTCTAGACAAAGTTATGTACCGACCCCTGTAGGTATATATATAATACCATTATTTTTGCTTCGGGTGCAAAAAATAGAAAATTGATTTTCGTCATACTCATACTGTTAAATTAATTTGTCATTTTAATTTGTTGATGTAACAAAAGTAACACCAATTAATCAAAACTTTTTAGAACTGCTGAAGCCCATTCTTTTGTCACATGTAAAAAGGGTATACGTTTGTTTCCGGATTTTATTTGGGAGTACGATTAGTTGCAATGAAGAAAAAAACAAACTCCAAAGTTTGTCATTGTTATAAAGTACGAGCCGCACAATAACAGTGGTTTCGACTGTAATACGCTTTCCGTCCAATGTTTCGTTTTAGGAAAATTGAACAGCGGTGGAAATTGTATATCTCTTTTCGAACTTATTTCTATCAGTCTACATTTGCTGAGATTATCAGGATCTTCTAGTTTTTACGATCCATCGTAAAGCAGAATTTTCTCGGAATTGGTGCATAGACGAGATTTACGATTTAGAAAATACGCGTACCTATGAAGATGGATACATTAAGCAAAAGTAAAAAGTTTATTTACGAGTTTCAATTAGCATTTACCTGTTTTTCTTAAGAAAAGACCAATTTAATGCGCAACATTTTTCGTTGATATCTACTCGTAAAGATTATACATTTATAACATATATATATACATATATATTGAAATACCTTTTTTAATATTTCTTGAGTATGTATCTTTGGTCTCATCAAAAGCATCGTAGATAAGAAATGATGCGGTTGGAGTTTGACATACCAAAAAAAGAACTACAACACCAATGAGAAGCAGCGTTATACGATTTTCTTGGGACTGGGACATTTGATCCTGTAAAAAAAAATCTTCATTTTAAATACAATGCAAGTATAAATGTATCAATTTATTTTTTCTATATACTATATGCTAAGTAGCAAAAACCGCTGCACGCGATGTTATCATTATGTTATTACAAGAAAAAAACTGAAATTTAGCATACTAATGAGTTGAATTCAATTTTATGAACGAAACTTGTAGGTTGCCTCTACGTTTGCAACTAATGTTTGTGTAAAGTGACTGTGTGTTCTGAAAATTCCAGAGTGTCCTTAAACTTTAAATTCGGTTGGAAAAGTAAAATTCATTCAAACGTCGGGAATTTATCTTTCATCTTCTTCATAGGATTGTCAGTTCTAAGACTGGTTCATCACGCACCTCTACTCTTTCCTATCCTAATCTTCGCATTTCCCTAAAACTTCTCACACTTTTTGAATGCTTCTAACCTTTTCTTTTCAGCCATGTCTATCGTCCACGTTTTGCACTCATATGCAACCGTGTTCCAGACATACACCTTTAACAATCTTTTTCAATTTCTAAATTAACCGTTAGCTAACATAGAAGTGATTTTTTTTGTTAAAGACGATTTGCCGCTGCGATATTCCTTGTTTTATATCTCCACTGCTCCATTCAACCTGTATTATCTGAACTCCTAGATAACAAAAATTACCGATTTCTTCTAATGTTTCGTCTGTTGTCATTAATCCACCACTCTTTCTCTACTTTTTCTTCCCTTTTGTATTACTTTTATTTTTAAACATGCATACAATTTTTTAGACATCTTTTAGAAGTGAGTTAGTTTAATATGAAATATTATTCTGAAAATTCATTTCTTGAATTCTTTTTTGCCCACTACACACTTCCTCAAATTAATGAGGAAAAATTTGTTGCTGTTGTCACACCCCCGCCGGGAATCGAACCCGGGCTCTTTGGCTTTACGCGCCAATGCTTTGACCACTAAGCTACGAGAGATGACAACAGCAACAACGACAAACCGTACTTATTAGGTCACAAATCCGTCGAACTAATATATACTATGATTAAACATACATACAATTTTTTNCAAAAAAAAAAGAATTCAAGAAATGAATTTTCAGAATAATATTTCATATTAAACTAACTCACTTCTAAAAGATGTCTAAAAAAATTGTATGTATGTTTAATCATAGTATATATTAGTTCGACGGATTTGTGACCTAATAAGTACGGTTTGTCGTTGTTGCTGTTGTCATCTCTCGTAGCTTAGTGGTCAAAGCATTGGCGCGTAAAGCCAAAGAGCCCGGGTTCGATTCCCGGCGGGGGTGTGACAACAGCAACAAATTTTTCCTCATTAATTTGAGGAAGTGTGTAGTGGGCAAAAAAAAATTCAAGAAATGAATTTTCAGAATAATATTTCATATTACTTTTATTTTTCATTCCATACTGTTTTGTCAGTACCACTTCTATTTTATTTAAGGCTATCTCTAACTCCTCCTTGTCAGATCCTAACACTGCCAATATTATCTGCAAATCAACGCATACTAATCTTTTGCCCCGTAAATGCCTGTCTGATTCCCTTCCGTTGCTGATCAAATTTTATAATTGCCTGCTACTATTTATACCAACTATTTATCACTCATCTACTCCGTCTTTATGTAGGTCATATTCTTCTGAATTTATATTTATCAAAATAAAAAGTCATGAATGCTCAACAACATCCCTACCATCTAAAAGTCCTACTGCGAGGCATTTTGAGAGGTAGTGGTAGCTTAGTAAAATTGAGGCAGGACCACCACCAGAACATCAAAAGATTAACCAGAATAAAAGAGTTGCTTTTTTATAATTAAAAAAAAAGTTTATTATGAAACTCTGTAATAGCTTCGGCATGTGATGTCTTCTAACTGTTTTATTTAGATTTCTACGCCAATTATGTTTCATAACGCGAAAACTTTACAGGTTATAAATCGAATGATGTAAAAGAGCAAACTGTGACTGTAACCTAGCCTTACTTAACCCAACCTAACTTAAATTACCTAATAATGCTTTTATCATGTGACGGCAGGAAATGACAATCCTCTCGAAGTGTTTCTTTACAGTCAATCAATAGAAATCAATAGAAATCCTTATTTTTGATTAATTAATTTAACAATGGGTTCGGTTTGGTTGCTTCACTAACTTCAATACATACAACAAACAGTGGAATTATTTAAAAGTCATCCATAAATTACGTATGACCTTTAGGGGAAAGAGGTTTATCATTTTATTAAGATTTCTTACGAAGGGGAAGGGGTTTGTAATCCGTCTTACGTAAGGAGTTTTTTCCTTACAAGTTCTTCTTAAAATCATTTAATTTTAGCTGTCTTTGACTTTTATTTTGATGTTTGAATTTTGAATTGAAAAAAACATTGGAATACAATGAAGAAAGATATAAGAAATAGTTTAAAGTGGATAGAAAAACACGTGGAGAAACAAGCAGAGGAGCAAAAGAAAAGAATAAGGAGATTAGAAATGGAACTGGAAAAGAAAATAAGTGAAGAAAAAAAAAAAGAAAACGTGATGTTTTTTAGAATGGAAATGAAAGAGAATAAAAAGAAGAGGGAGTTAGAAAGATTTAAAAGGGAAGGTGAGACTGAAGGTAGAAGTGAAGGAAATATGGAAAATTTAAAAGAAAGTACATATACGGGGCAAAAATGGAGAAGTGGAGAAAAAACTACAGATGGTTAAACCAGTCGAAGAGTGAGAGGATAAGATGAAAGATGGTATAACTGTGGAAGAGAAAAATACAGAAGAGATTGGAACCAATGGTAAAAGATGAGAAAAAAAAGTGAATAATACGGTTGAAGTTGGATACAAGAAGATAATAACAGATGAGGTAGTATGGATATGAGATAAGGAAAAAGAAGAAATGGTAAAAAAGAAGAGACGCGGATATTTCGTAGGAAACAAGAACCGGCATATCTAGCAGGTAGATAGAGAGAAAATATATTAGAGAGAGATGATTGACGAAAAACAAGAATAGCTTGAGCCTTTTGAAAGTAATAGTACAAAAAAGAAAACAAAATATAAAAGAAATATAAAATAGGGCATATAAACAGTATGTAATTTCGGGTTAAAAAATGTAAAGTTAATTTTTGTGAATGAATATTTGTTAGGCTAGCATAAGTTGAGTATTAAGATAAGAAAAAACTTGTAGAAAAAATTACTTCTTGTTTTAATAAAAACTCTCGAAATCTTCTAAACAAAGTGTAATACCCCTCACCCCAAAAGCTTTAAATATATATTTATTTTACTTAAATAAGAGTATGTATACTTTAAAAAAATTAATTCGATTTTACGGATGATAAAAACAAATGCAGAAAGTTTTTGGGGGAGAGATCGTGAAAAATCTTTCTTAGGAGGATGGGAGTCTCAACCTAGACTTCGCTAGGCCCTTATGGAAAATTGCCCTCTGTCAAACTCATTGAAACATTGGATTCTGGTAGTTCTCCACTTGTAGATCAAAGATCTCAATGGAGGTTAATCATAAAAATTTATCTTTTTGGGATATCGTCCGTTGAAGTTCTATTCATCCATAAGGACTTCCAGGAAACAATTACAACAATTATAAGTATTGAATACGTTCAAGTATACATATATGCACATATTGACGTTTATACCTTCGTGTATTGTGTATTATATGTCATGATTGCGGACTAAGGGTGGTAATGTCTCTTCGAAAGAGTAGTACATCTCAACGTCATAGTGTATATATGCGGAAAGTTGGTGTACTCATAGGTGTAATCAGGCACCACCACAGAATATAAAACTTGTATATGAATCTACCAACGTTTCGTTGTAACTACACCTTTAGTTTTCATACGTCCTATAAACTATAAATTCTGTGTTGGTGCCTGACTACACCTTTGTTGAGTACACCATTATGTTGAGGTGTACCTACCACAATTGCAGAGTGCATTACCATCCCTGGTCCTAAATCATGGCATATCCATAATATGCAATACGCGTAGGTATGTATAATACATATGCTGTATGGGTGCGAAATATGGACGGTAGGCGTGGCAGAAAAGAAAAGGTTCTAAGCGTTCGAAATGTGGTGTTACAGGCGAATGATGAGGATACCATGGATAGAGAAGGTTAGAAATGAAGAGGTATTAGAAAGAATAGGAGAACAGAGGACTCTACGGAAGTCGATAAGAAATAAGCGAGATAGGTTGGTAGGACACCTGCTTAGGTGTGAAGGTCTAGTCAGAGATATATTAGAGGCAGAAACGGGAGTTAGGAGGGGTTGTGGTAGACCTAGATTAGATTACTGTACGCCAATAGTTAAGAATGTGGGTTCTTCTAGTTTTAGGAAAATGCGAAGATTAGCTCAGAATAGGAAAGAATGGAGGTGCGTGTCGACTGACGATCTTATCGTAGTGGCGATCACGTGCATCTGTTTTTGTTTTATATATACTACGCGTATGTATGTATGTGTGTGTAAAAGTTGTTTTCGCATTCAATCTATTTCTTTCGTTTTAAGTAAAAGTTCTCAAGTTGGGTCTAGAGGCAAAATAAAATTGGGTTCGAATGGTGGATGTGAAATAAACGTGATAAAATAAAGTGGTCTGTCAGAAACGGAGGAAATACGAAGCAATATCGTTTAGAATTTTTTTAATTAAACTCAGATGCTCGTTCGCCTCTAAACTGACATTCGCAAAAGAATGTAAGAAAAATCGAGTATTTCAATTTTTTGTTTGCAACTAACCGTTTGTTGAAACGGAACGAAATACCGGATTAACGAGTATTGCTTGTCGGATGGGCTTATTTTGGAATCTTTTTCCATTAATCTTTAAATACAAACAAATGCACAGTCGATGCAAAAATAGGTCACCTTCCAAAAGATTGCGTCGCCAAATATGCAAATTGTAATCTGACAGGCGTTCATAATGGTTGTTGGATGTCAAACTTTAATTATGAGCGTGTAACTGTATTGGGCGCAATTTTATTCCGTACGTAAATTCTCCCGTCAACTCATCAGTGACCGAGGGTCATTTCTTTTTTATTGGAAAATATTCACTTGTAACCACGGGCGCCTTTAAATTTTCATATCAAACTTTAATAGTATAATGAAGTTTTGTCAATCAGTTTATTAGTGCGGAGGAATCGGAGGGTGAATGTCGAAAACGACTATTCGGACGCAACTTTTTTGACAAAATACTTTAAAAACATGCTAATTATGTATTATAAAGGCTAAGAGAAAAGTAATTTCGGTTTTTCATGTCTTTCAAAGCAAATTTATTCATATAAATATTTAGCATTATTCAATGATACCTATATGCGCAATCCTGATCGATGCCACTTTTCTGGTACAAACATAATTCACTTGGGAGTTTTTTTACCAAAAAACCAAACCAAATACAGTCGAACTTCGATAACTCGAATTTTTGATAAGTCGAACCAAATTGGTTGGCAATAGCGTCAAAAATAGGAAATGCGTGTAAATTTGTCTTGATTACTCGAACTTCGATTACTCGAATATCTTGATAACTCGAACGAAATATTTTACGCCAACTTCGATAAGTCGAATTTTCTGGGGTAATCCCGTAATTACGGTCGATTTTAACCTATCGTTTTTAACGTATTTATACAGGCAGTTCAGTTTCTGCGCTTGCTAAGTTCACTTGTTTGACATACTACTTACTACTAACAATAAGTAAAAAATACTGTGCCTATTTCATTTATATATTACATTAAAGACATTTTTGCGTGTGTTAATATGTCATCAAACGTACTTTAAAAACATTGTCTGTTGGTTAAAAATTTGAAAATTCGTTGAGTGTCTTGCGTTCCTATTTAAAAGTCAGTGAATATACAACCGATGCCCTGTATAATAGTTTAAATGAAATTGAAGCTTTTTTCGAAAACCAAAATAAGAAATCCGTTCGTCAGTCACAAATAACTGACTTTTTTACAGTAAAATAGTAAATACATGCATATATGTATATATGTACTTGTAGTACATACATATGTACATACTTACTATGTATGTAAAAATATGTTGATAGTACCTACTGTTTCATAATTTTTGTTATTCCTTTGAAAAGCATAGATATCAATTAAGGCACTTATGTAACATTTAACCAATTTTTACTGAAATAAATACATAAATGTTCATTCACAAAGAAATACTAATTAAAGAAGTACGAGTATTATTTGATAATTCGAAGTTTTTATGTGTCACATCGCAGTTCGAGTTATCGAAGTTCGACTGTAATTTCTACAAACCTCTTTTGAAGCGAACTTTACATAACTGAGAGACTTTCTTAGAGACACTGTAGTTCTTAGGCTTTCACGGCCGGCGTCTATCGATGCTGTGTTTTCTTCCGGGCTTTCGGCCGTGGTCCGTGGAATCTTGCTTTTCCAAACGTTTCGCCGTTCTTTGCTGACGACATCTTCAGTAGTAACTTAGAAGTCGCGCTGACTTAGCACCTGCCCAGTCACCACTGAAGATGCCGTCAGCAAAGAACGGCGAAACGTTTCGAAAAGCAAGATTCCACGGACCACAGCCAAAAAGCCCGGAAGAAAAAGACAGCATCGATTTTACAGAGATCGAAACAGACAGACGGGGTAAGGTCCGGGCTATACGGTGGATGCATCAAAACTTCTAATCCAAGCTGTCACAATTTTTGTCGATTAACTAACTAAGATAGGCATGTGTGGTCTAGCGTTTTTATTAGGTATTTATCAATTCTGCTCCAGTTGCATTAGTTGCTAATAGTAGAGTCGAATCAATGGCTTGGTCAGGTTCGAGCAGCTCCTAATGAACAAGTCTTTTCTAGTCCCATCAATCACTCAGCATAATCTTACTTGACGTCAATACGGGCTTATTATCGTATGTTGTCCACTTTACATCTCTAGTAATCATTTATCTCAAAAATGGCTTGATTTCGTTTCGTTTCAGCAGCAGTTCACAAATGGAATCTCGGTCCATTAAATTTTTTACTGTTAATTCATGTCGAACCCAAGTATCGAAATTCTTTTGATATTCAGTCTTATGTAAATGATTTAAAACTGTTTTATGGCCGATATTTAGATCAGTAGCGGGAAGATGAGACAAAATATGTCGGTTTACCTCGATTTTTTTAAAAAATTTATCAACTTTTTTAACGATTGACCAGCCAGGCCGAGGTTCTCCCTTAACATTTAACTTTCTGGCGTCCACTTAAGCACTTAATTACCATAAATGCCACAAAATTCTCAATAAGCCTGCGCTGCAGTTTTCTTTTTTCGGAAGTAAAGCAGAATAGAATATGACGAAAATGACCTTATGAAATCTCGCTACCTTTATGTCTGGAATACTCAATAGACTGTTGCCTTTGAAACGCACTACAGAATCGCTTTGTTGAATAAATATTGCTACTATTATAATTAACTACTGCATTTCTTGTTATGTTAAATTGTTACGTTCGTAAGAATATCAAAATATTTTCTAAAATTTATCAAATTACGATTTTACTATAAAATGTTCGAAGTTATTAACAAATACAATAAATTATATATTACAGCTAATTTATCATATTGTAATTTTAAGGAAAAATAACTATACTGAATATAATACTTTCGTTTTATTTCTAACAGTGTCTAGTTTTAAGTATGTACGACCCTACAATCCCGTGCACAATGCGTGATTGTGTTTACATTTAGCCCATCTCTTAAAAGAACAGACTATAGAGGTATACGACTTCAGAGACATCTATTAAGAAAACCGGAATTAGTTTTTCCCTTATCCTAAATATAGCAATGTGACCCCATTTTCATAAAAAACAACAAAAAATGTTATTTCTAAAAGAAACATTTTTTTTCATACTCGCTATTTTAATATTAATAAAAAAGGTCCTACAATTTTTTTTTAAGAAGTTAAGTATTTTAGAAGACAAAAACTTTTAAATATAGTATCCATATCATCTCCTTGGTAACCAGTGAATGTAGAATCTTAGCTAATTAGAGTGCAAACGCTGCACATATATTATAATTTAATGAAGCTTGAAGTCAAAAATAATACTAATTCTTTTTATTACAAATCAAATGAGGAATAATAAGTGTAAATATTTACTTAACACAAATATAGACCAACTATTACCAAGAATTATAAAAAATTCAAATTGAAAGGTTAACGAAGATCTGTTCTGAAGAAACAAAAACGACTAGACCTTTAAAACAAAATGTCTTTTTATAGTCCGCTAATAAGACAAACTTAAAAAGATTTTATGAATTTTTAATGTAAAATATTTTCAAGCAGAATTTGAACATGTTACCAGCATCAGGCGCTTATTGTTATTCGGTTATTTTTCACTTTGTCTGTACTATACTTCGTTTACTTTCTGTAGCGATGTGACCTTCAGTTTGACTGGCGCAAATTAGAATAGAACAGCACTAGGCCAGAAAAGGAAGGAGACAACTCTCGGCCAAACTCTTAACCCGTGAGGAGCGTATAATCCGTATAGTACTGCACGGAAAAATTGACCATTTTATCCACTACAATTGCATTGCCCAAATGTGCTGTTATTGGTACCATTTACTACTGAAAATATCAACGAGATGTTTATTTATATTTGAAGAAATATTAACGGCTTCAACGCTTGTTTTCGACTCGCACTACTATTCATGATTGAACAAAACTTTTGGCAGGTACTGTATGAAAAATTATGTTTAATGAACAAGAGTCGAGAGTATAATGAGCTTTTTTCTCCTTACCTACGATTTTGCCAGCGCGCATATAAGACATTAGAAGGGGAACATCGCTAGAGAAAGTAAATGAAGCATACTCATGAAGCGTTTCCTTTGCCAATTTTGATCCTCCCAACTATATCTATACATTATTATCATAAGGTCGTAAGTCCTAAAACTGGTTGACATGCACCTCCATTCTTCCTATCCTGAGCTAATATCCGCATTTCCTTAAAACTAGAACATCCCACATCCTTAACTATTTGCGAATAGTAACCTAATCTAGGTCTACCTCTATTCCTCTTAACTCCTGCTTCTATACATATATAAACATAAAAAAATAGTTTTAATTTAATGCCGCTTACTACAAAAAAAATGTATCTTTAGAAGAAAATATAAAAATATTAGTGTATTATACACACTAAATAATTCCATTGGAAACCTTAGATGTAAATACCTTTTGAAATATGTAGTTCTATTCTATTCTTCTATATTTCAAAGGCGACATTCAAATAATGCTTTTGTACATTACTTCCCTGTGTAACCATTTAAGACTTTTGTATTCAAATTATTTTGTGTAATTTTGTCTTCCTGTAAATATTGAAATCTTTTATTCGAATGCTTTTGTATTCTATATATCTGTTTTAATAACTTGCAAATTGTAACTTAATAATGTGTCTCTTCTGTGATTTGGAACTAAATTCTGAATTATAGTATTTCTTATTTTGAGTACTTTCTAATTTGACCCTACTTTATCTAATCACCTTTAGATCGTCCTATAAAAACACTTCCTTTTTTATAATTATTTCAATTCTCAACGAATCGAGTCTTGTTTGCATTTATGTTTTCCTTTTCATTGTTATAGTTGTAAATATACTCTGTTACTGTTATTATTGATTAATGTTAGCTATTAATGCGTCCTCCATCAGAACTCGAAAGACGGAAACGTATACTTAATAATTAGGTGTTTCTTTATGTTGGACTTTTAAACAATTTTCATAAACTTAATCGGTGATGCCGAATTCCCTCCCGCAGGTAGTTTTGGTTAAAATATAGATAGTCGATTCCGACTTACCGATTTTATTTATCGAAAATAAATATGTATTTATAGTGCACTTCAGTACTTCAGTAAATTAAAGATAAAATAATTTCAGAAAGAAAACACATTTCAGTTATGAAATGTTTATTTATTTAATTTTAACCTGGTTTCCCACTTCCTTAACAAATTCAATGTTTGGAAATTCGTGTGCGTCTAGCTTTTTGATTTTGGTTTTAGCCGATGGGAGGCAATTGATGTATACGTAGGAGGGAATTCGACATACCGAAAATTTTAACCCTAATTAAAAACAGGTATATGGGAGGGAACTAGGCGTTATCCGTAGAGATAGTTGAAGTTACTAGGTAACTTTTGATATTTCTTTAAAAATTATTTCAAGTTTCCTAATTATTACCATTTAGTTTATAATATTAACTAAAATACCTAGTAAATTTATTTCCAAATTGTAATTTTTATTTACGTTTACGAAACAATGGGTTAGTGGGATAAATTGTAGATATCGCTTTAATATTTAGGTAAATTTTCCTTTTTCATTTTCTTCGTGTGATACTCTATATATCACAAGTGAAAAACTTCGAACAAACTTTGATTATTAATTTTCAAATTATCTCTTGAAATAAGAAAATTTATATAACAATAGACCTGAGAGGTACGTAGANCGGATTTTGTTCAAGTGACCACCCTCTTTCGATCCCCCACCTCCACCCGCTTGAAAATATTTTTTTATTGAATTTTATTTGAATTATACGAGTGCGGTTCAATAAGTACCCGTGTTTGAAGACAGAGGACGTTCCTGAGGGAAATTGGTGTTGTCATCGTGTGCTGCCATCTATCAAACCACGTCAAAATGAATTTCAGACTGATTGATAGGTCAGTTTGGATTTGGCAGCCATTCCACTCAAACGTGCTTCGTTTTACGATAACGCACCGGCACATTCATCAGGAGTTGTTGCCGCCAAAATGCAGGAATTACGTTAAGAATTTGCTGCCGCACACCCCGTACTCACTCGACTTAACTCCCTGCGGCTTCATCTTGTTCTCTACCATGAAGAAATGACTAGCGAGAAAGAAATTTAGCTGAAACGAGGAAGTCATCGCCAAGACAGGGGGATTTTGGAGAGTTCGACAAATCTTATTTTTTGGAGGGGTAAAAAAAATGGCAGGGTCGTTAGGAGAAGTGTATCATTCTAAAAGGGGACTATGTTGAAAAATAAAAACACAAATTTTTAAAAAAAAGGTGTCTTCATGTCTAACACGGGTACTTATTGAACCGTCCTCGTAGTGTATGAAAATTGTCAAAATAATCAACTTTCAACCCCCATAACTTTTTATGGGGGTGAGACCGTCGCAATTGTTTTATGGGGTTTTACGCAGGTGACCACCCTCTTTCGATCCCCCCTACCTCACCCCCTTCGGGGGTGGGGAGCCATCATCTAGACATTTACCGCGATCTGTAGTATATTACAACATTTTGTAGAATTCAAAATGTGCAAGAAGTCCATAAGGACAAGGATACTGAGCACCATGATCTTTTCGTTTTGTTTCGTACCTACCACGTAGAGATTAAGTTGATATCCTTGTAAACATTGTTAAACATTTTTGAATTTCACATAATGCAGTAATATACCATATATTACCACGCAGTTTTAAGTAATTTATAAACTTTATAGTTTAATAAGTAAGAGATACATCAATACTTTGTATGATAAAAATTTTCATATTAATTTGTAATTACCTAGTTTGTTAACTATATTATAAAGAATACACAAACAATTTAATATAACATCGGTTATTTTTATGGATTTATAAGTCGTCAAAATTGAGATTTTTTAACATTCTAATCATTCATATTTTCTAAAATATTAATTTTTTAAAAAAAATTTATAGTGGCTTTTTTTTAAGTATTGAATATAAAATAGTTTGCCTCGTTAAAAATAACATTCTTTTAAACAAAATGAGACAACTTTGCCTAACGTCAGCTGTAGTTATGGAGATATTAGGCATATTTTTAAAGAATTCTGGAAAAAAAACTGTGTCCGAATAGTTTTCGACATATGCATCGACCTGTATTAGATTACAGGTAT
The DNA here is from genome assembly GCF_000699045.2 of Agrilus planipennis. Lineage (NCBI taxonomy): Eukaryota > Metazoa > Arthropoda > Insecta > Coleoptera > Buprestidae > Agrilus > Agrilus planipennis. The sequence continues at coordinate 204,807 of NW_020439506.1, read as the reverse complement.
AGTGAATTTTACTTTTTTATGTGAGATGACATTTTTTTGATTTTAAATACATACATACATACGTATAATATAAACATAGCATGCTATTACAGACTGAATAATATTAATATCAGTGAGAAACATACCTGCGAATTAGTCATTACTTTTCGCTGCTTTTGTGATTTATAAACAGCATTGACCAAGAAACAGTTGAATGTTGCTATCAGAACTAGCGGAAGTAATCCGAATACGATCGACGAGAACCAATAATAGACCTTTTGATAGGTTTTGTTTTTTCCGAGTTTTGTCAATTCCGTATCAATGTAACTCGTGTTATAACAGCACGTTTCGTTTTCCTTCATGAAATACGATGGAACGTACAATTCTTTATCTGCATCGGCAGTTGACGTAAAATTTTCTATAGTTTCGTTAGAATACTGATCGTCAGTTAATTCGCCTGAAAAGAGAAATGTTTGCAGAAGTCCATTTTCGTTATCGTTACAATTCGTCTCGTTGTTATTTGCGTTTTCTTCCTCAGGATATTCCAAAATCAAATTGGACTCTCCTTTTTTTCGAGCTTGCTTTTTGCGTTTCCAATCAGGATGGGCACTGTTACTGGTTTCGTTTGTGTTATTATTATTTTCTGGTTGAAAACTATTCTTTTTGGCAGTAATTGTTAGTAAATCTTTGTTTCTTTCAGATTTTATTTTTAACACATTTTTTACACTGTCGCCGTTTTGTTCCTTTGTGATGTTATTTAAAAGAACTTCTGAAATACAATTCCATTCGGAACTGTCATTGGGAGATATGTTATTTTGTATGGTAAAAGATGTGTTCGGGACTACCGAAGCAATTAAACTTTCTGTATCCCTATGGCCGTTATTGTTATTGTTATTGTTGTTGACATTATTGTTGTTATTGTTGGCCGTACACATCTTTTGAATGCATATTTTCTCGAGTTTGAGCTGATGTTCCAGTGGAGTGGTTGCCGTGAAAACAAAACACAGTAAACTTATGATCCAAATAATGGTCTTGGCTCTTCTTTCCGTACAAAGAACCTTACCCCTGATTGGATGACACACTGCGACGTATCTCTCAATCGTAAAAGAAACCGTCAACCAAACCGACGTGCTGCCTATAACAGAAAATTAATAAAACAATATCGGGTGCACACAAAAGAATATAGCTATTTTAATTCAATACAATGCATAATATATGTCGCATGAGGGGTGCAGCTTTACTTTAGAGACATAATTAAAAATCAAGAACGATGGTTTTAGTTGTGCGCTTGTGCCGTTTGATACCGCCACTTACGAGGATGACGACTTAAGAACAAATGATATTTTAATCAGTCTAGCAGCGATAGTAAGAAAAATACCTGCGGTTTGATGTTTATGTGTTACAGTTAAAACCCGTTTTTAAATAGAACGCGTTTTACCTAGTTAGAACTAGTTTTTACTAAATGCCTTTGTAAAACTAGAAATACCTAATTAAAACTAGAATTTACCACTGATATATGTGATTTTCAGATAAAACTAGTTGTCACTCCGAACTTTAGTTAAAACTAGCACTGGAGAAACTAATTTGGGATTGAAAACAAGATATAGTTTTAAAAATATTTATTTATTAAAAAGATCGACATAAAGTATTCAAACAAGACAACAGAACGCAACCATAAAATTTAAAAAAGGGACATTGTTAAGGAACATTCTTACGAAGAACTTTAACTTCGGTCGGAACAGTTTTAAATGACTCGCTTCGGAAAAACGTGTTTTGTCTGGTAAGAACTAGTTTTAACCGATATTAAATTTTGAACATTAGTTAATTCTAGTTTTAACAAAGGCATTTAGCAAAAATTAGTTTTCATTAGGGAAAACACGTTCTATCTAAAAACTAGTTATAAATGAAAGAAATTGGTTAAGATGTGACATAGTACATGAATTGAAATTAAAATAAACTAAAATAGCATTAAAAAGAAATCAACAAATGTTAAAAATGACATTTCAAATCTTCATTAAATTACTACACGTAAAGGAGGAGCATCTAAAAAAAGGCTAACAACATCTGACAGCTGTGACGTCAGAGTTGGAGTGGAGAGGGTAAAAGTAAACTTAAAGTACGAGAATGAACCTTCTTAAGAAAATACATGGGATTTTGCGCTAGAACTGTCAAATTTATCTACTAGTCGAACGTGGACGAAACACGACAAATCAATAAGATTTCCAGTTTAGTCTCGACATTTTGTGAACCGTCTACGTGTGCATCTCAACCTTTGAAAACGATGTACCTATATAGATTTTAGTGAAATAATGAATTTGTATAATGAATTTATCTTTAATACGTAATCGGATGATTCTGAATTTGTCATTCGCCACAATGCAATTCCTGCAAAGCGGAAGTCTAGGGTGGAGGCAACAAATTACATTTAGTTGGAATATAATATATGTAATTAATAACAATACTTTTGAATTTTTTTAATAAAAATATAGACGTTATATAAATTAGTAATTTTATTAATTTTTTTTAATCCTGTGCATAATTATGCTATTTTGTAATTACTTTACGAGGGCGGTTCAATAAGTACCCGTGTTTAAAGACACAGGACGTTCCTGAAGGAAATTGGTGTTATCATCGTGTGCTGCCATCTATCAAAACACGCCAAAATGAATTTCAGACTGATTGATTGAAAGGTTAGTTTGAATTTGGCAGCCATTCGACTGAGACGTGTTTCGAGGAGATGAAAACAAAGTTAGATACTGTTTATGGAGACATTTCGCCATCTATGACCACAGTTAGATATTGCTTCAACGAATTTAAACGTGAGCAAAGTTCCGTTTTTGATAGTAGCGACCAGGAAGCCTGACAAACGTTGTTACCGAGGAAATCATTTTACGCATTTTTTAGGAAAAGGAAGAATGATCACTGGACAATACTACAGCGAATTATTAGACCGCTTCGACAAAAAGGAGACACGGACGCATTTGACGAAAATGAAGGTGCGTTTTCAACACGATAACGCACCGACACATTCATCAGGAGTTGTTGCCGCCAAACCGCATGAATTACGTTATGAACTGCTGCCGCACACCCCGTACTCACTCGATTTGTTTCCCTGCAACTTCATCTTGTTCTGTACCACGAAGAAATGACTCGCGAGAAAAAAATTTAGCTCAAACGAGGAAGTCATCGCCTAGACAGGGGGGAGAGTTTGACAAAGGTAAAAAAAAATGGCAGGGACTTTGGGAGAAGTGTATCTTTCTAAAACGGGACTATGTCGAAAAATAAAAAAAATTAAAAAAAAAGAGGTTTTCATTTCTAACACGGGTACTTATTGATCCGCCCTTGTATATAGTGAAAGGTATTTTCTAAAGTATAATAATATGTATTATATTATTAATATAAGATTGCGTGTGCGTCATCAACATAGTCTGTACGAAGCAATCCAATCGATACTGGCTAAAATTCATATTTTTTTATCAAATATGATATAAGCTCCCCCTGGGAATTGTGTGCTATATCGTTTTCATGACAGTCAAGGAGAGTGAACTTAAGTAAGACCAACATGATATGCTATACGTTCCAACTCATTTGTTTTTTTGTGATACGAGGCAGCATGATAGAGAATATGTGCTGTATGTCGATGAATCTTTTAAAAATGCAATAATATATTTATTAAAAATTGAAACAAAATATTTCAAAGAGCAAACAATCCATTTTCATTGTGCAATGATCCATTTTAAGGTTGACAATGGTAAGGTTGGAACATATTATTATAAAGTGCAAATAATCCATTTTCAAAGTGCGAGTGATAAAAGTTAATGTTATTTTTTTTAAAGTGGTTTTAAATATACAAATATAACGTACAAAAAGAAGAAAGTACGACAATCCTTCAAGGGTAAAAAACCCCTGGGAAGGGCGTATACGATTTATTTTTCCTGATATCAGGGACGCAAAATTAAAGCAACGTAACCTCTGAAGTAAGAAATCGCATTTACTGTTTACTCGGAAATAAGAAGTATTAGGAGTAAGACGTAAATGCGATCTTTTACTTTTACTTTGTTGTGCTGTCGGCCCTGAAACCAAAGAAAAATATTATACATTCGCTGGGGATATGGTAACAATGATTATTCGCGATTTTTGAGCTATAATAAAAATGACACCAAAATAACAAAAAAAATAGTACGTGGTACAAACATCACTGAAAAATACTGCGTCTTTACCGATTAAAATTGATTTGTAATAGTTGGAGAGCTGATGTACAAAAACAAAACATGCCATCTCAACCTTCTGACACCTGGTACATCAACTTTTTAAGTAATTTAGAGCATTTTTAGGCTTCTGTCAGAGCCGCACTGAAGATTTTGACCCGGGGTGCGATGTAACCAAATTTCTCTTTTTTTCACATTTCTTGAGTTATTTGGCCCGGGGTGCATTTGCAGTCCGGCCCTGGGTTCCGTACTTCAAAACGAAAAAAACGGAACCCTTATAAGATCACTTTGTTGTCCGTCTGTACGTCAGTCCATCCGTCTGTCTGTCTGTCAAAACACTTTTTCTTAGCAACGGGTGGAGGTATCAAGTTGAAATTAACTTCAAATACTTACGCCTGCGGTACATCGAAGCTCTAAAAAAAATCAAACTTATAAGTCAACGCAATCCAATGATACGGCCATTTGAGCTTTATTTTCTAACACGTCGCAGGAGAATCAAAACCTATAGGGTACTTGCCATAGACTTAGAATCATGGAATTTGGTAAGAAAGAAGGTCTTACAGAAAATCGTTAATTTGTTTTTCCATCATAAAAAAAATATCTCTTTGCGATTACAAACCTTTAATTCAAATGTGATTATATGTTTCGGGGACTGATTTGGGAGATGGGGGCAAATTTAAAACATACTCGGAGACAGAGGGAAAATTTTCGAGACTCAATTTCCGTGACAGAGATTTTAAGTAAATTATACCGTCAAAATCAAGCGGTTAGGTTGACATATTTACGATTTACCACCCTCTCCCCCTTACCTCGAAAAGGGCTCAGATTCTGCCTATATATCATGTAAGAAAAAAATGTTCTAAATTACTTAAAAGACTGTTGTACCAGACGACATGGTATTTTTACACGTTATCCAAACCAGTGGTATATTGTTTATTAAAAAACGTATGTTTTTTATAAAATCATTAAAATGGTTGTCAATCGACGAAAAATTAACTTACAGCAAATATTAAAGTCGCTTTTTATTAACAAAGGCTACAGATGGCGTTCACTGTGCCGTTTGTAGTATTTTCTGAAATGCACTGTTAAGACAGCAGGTAAAAGTTGGTCTGTATTCTGTCGGAGCTGCCTGCGACGCGCTGATGAGATCCAAAAAGATCGAAATCGCGATCCGCGTCTGGCAGTTTCGACAGAATACAGAC
>NW_020439506.1:176170-198693 GCF_000699045.2 Agrilus planipennis | reverse complement strand
GATGTTGTTGGATCTCATCGGCGCATATATATATTTTTTTTTTCTTTTACAACTTAAATCTCAAACATTACCATTTTTCGTTCAAATAAATTCAACGAACACGTTAACAAGTAAGGAGAACTTATCTGACGAAATATTTAAATTAACTGACAAAAATGCCTAAAAAGGGCAGTCAAATCATTACCATTTAAAGCTAGAATTAAGAAAAACTCACATTAAAATTTTAAGTAGTAAAAAATCTGAATCATAAAGATATTTTCTTGAATTTTAATTGTTAAGGTCATCACCAAAAAATAGTATTTCTCCTACTGTTATAAGTCATCTTTACGAACTGAAAGTCAACAATTACGTGTTATATTACAAAACTAAAAATAATGCACACCATCCAAAAAAATTGAAACCATAAAAAGATTTAGGCTTTCTCAGCCGGCAGGTCTGATGATCGAGGTTGTTTCTGCTTTGGTGAGAACACCGGTGGAGCCATTATCCAACGTTTCGCTAGCTATTGTGCTTGACATTCTTAGGGAACGTAGCGATAGTATACTGCCTAAGAAGGAGAGACAATCCTACATCACGACTATCAAGATTCTACAGAGAAAACAAGTGCCAAGGGCGTAAATCTTACATATAATGGCGCTACCACCGCATCACCATTTGTGAATGCCATAAATTTTTATGTATATCTGTATGAAAATATTGCACTTAAAATCAAATTTTATCTTTTCAGAAATACTTTTTTTAAACAGATACGTAGCTACTTTTGTTAGAGCAAAGTATATTTCTTCAAATTGTGCATGAAATATTTTAAAATTTAAGAAAGTTGACTTCAAATATTTGTAGATAATAAAAAATTAATTGAATATTAAGAGATATATTTCAACATAAATACCATAAAGATATTAAGAGAGGATTTTTTCAGACGATTTCGTTTAAATTTTAATAAAACGTTGACTAAATATTGTAATAAAGTTCCAAAATATTTTTAAATTTAATCATTCTTCAAAATATCACAATTTACATCACCTATCAAGAATTTTACCTAGGTACCCACAAACGAATATTCATGACGTAGCATATCTCATATCTAATTCACAGAAGTTGGAACACATTTAATTCGTTACGGGTCAATTAGATAAACTTAGAAATTACCACAAGCAGCGTAGTGGACGCCTTCTGTAGCAAATTGCTATATTTCTACTACGTGTTGAAAAGATCCAGTGAGATCGAAATTGCAATCCGTGTCTGATGTTTCGACAGAATACTGACCGCCATGAATTTTTTTTTCTATTTGTTTACATGTCGACTACGTAGAGGTAGTTAGACCGTTGACTCAATTCGACAAGTCGATATCCTTATGAATCTTTTCAAACATTTTTCTATCTCACAGAAATGTAGCAATGTGCTACAGATGATATTCACTCCGATCTTTGTAGTAATTCATAAAATGCTGTCTAAAAGCTGTTCTTTTCTTCTTTCTGTATTCTTTTGAAACGGTTTCGACAGAATACTGACTACCATTAACTTTTTGTTAGATAAACTTAAATTAAATTTGAATAAGTTAGAATAAAAAATATGATCTAATTTAATTATCTCTTTGACACAAATAAGATGAAATATGCCGTGATCAACTAGGGAAAGAAGGCATAAAACTTATCAAGCCCAAATAAGGTCGAATAAAATGTGATCTACTAGGGTAACATCAGGTAAATTTTATTAGACCAGATAAGATCAAATAAGACGTGACTTAGGTAGGTACTAGGTTAAGAAAAAAACATACCGCATCAAGATCAGATAATAAGGGATTCCGTAATAAGAGTTGAATGAGGCATTCTACATCAAGACCTAACCAAATACCTACAGCCTACTAGGTGTTTTCGTATTAGTACCAGATCAAAGCTATATTTCAATGCCTTAATAACGTACGCTTAACAAAAGTTCGATTTGATTCAGATAATAAGGCTTTCCTTAAGATTCCTAAGATTAAAAAATTTCTGCTCGGGAACTTGTGAATCGATTTTAATAGTTGGTGTCGCATTTGCTTCGTCTTTATAAGTGCGATTACGTCCTATTTTTTTGGTTTTTCGATTTAAATTGTATTAATATGCACTGGCTTGTGTTCTTTGTCATCTCTTAGAAGCTATACTGATGCTTGCTATTTATATAAAATTTTACATGGCTATGTGAACTCTTCTTGTCTACTCGATAGGATAGAAATCTACATGCCACGAAATTACGCGAATAATTCAGTACTAGATAGGTTGCTGCAGTTAGGAAATGACCTGTCAGAAGATGTAAATTGGTTCCATGAACGCTTTGTTTCATTTAAATGTAAAGTAAAAAGCAAACTTACATCATATGAATAAATTTTATATTTAGTTTTGGAATATTAGTGACCTTTAGTTTTAACATTTTGTAGTGTAAGTATAGTAATATAGAATTTATTAATGATAATAAGCGACAGTGTTAATTGAATCGTACGTTACTTCTTATAATATGGTATAATTGGGATTAATCCCATGTACTTCCTTATTAAATAAATAAATAAATAAATAAATGAGGTCACGTTAAGAAAGAGAGAAAGATCTTACTAGCCAGATAGATCTCTGGGTACGCTATNTATGTTTTCATCATGTTCTTAAGTATCGTTTATTTCCAAAACATATATATATATATATATATATACATCAAAGCCCTACTGTCTTTTTTTTCTTAATTATGACGTGGAAAAGTGGATTTAAAAACTATTGGATGTCTGTACCCTCCAGCATATAAAAAATACTTTTAGGTGTTGCATTCCCACCAGCTTCTATTGCTACGGACTACGCCAAAAGTAAGGCAAAAGGACCTGGGAATAGGTGGGTAGTGGTTGGGATGAGAAAGGTGAGACGGACGAAATGAAGACAGAAGAGGGTGAAATATGGCCTTTGGAATATTACTGTTCCGGGATTTACCTATGTGATTTAAAAAAACCACAGAAAAACTTGGACCAAGGGCAGGCAGATAGACGCGGAATCGAAGTGGTTTCCTCCTGAATGTTAAGTAATGGTCTAAACCTCTAGACCAGGGGTGGCCAACCTAAATAATTTTACAGGCCTTTTTGGAAATAAATTATAATGCCGGGGGCCGTATATAATTTAGATTTAGACCCACGATACACATTTTTTGAACTCATAAATGTAAACTCATTAATAAAACAGGCAATATTTGAATAAATATGAAGTTCATAATGATCAGTGTTTTGTCGAAACAGAAAGACGCGATCGCAATATAGATGTTGTTGGATCTCATCGGCGCGTGGCAGACTGCCTTCTTGAATTGCATTGAGCCACAGATTGCGTTCATCACGTCGTTTGTGGTACATCATAAAATGTAACAGGCAACGGGGCAACATGTAGAGTTAGTCAGTGTTCTGTTGGAATTGCCTGCGACATGCTGATTAGATCTAACAAGATCGAAATCGCAATCCGCTTCTAGCAATTTCGATAGAACGCTAACCATTACGGAATTCTTATTTGTTCAATTTTTGTTAGTGACTAGGGATGAGCTACGCCGTGGATGTAGTTCAGCAAGTAGATGTTCACCAACGTAAATGTACCTTGTTGAGTATACTGATTTCCACTATATGTACACTAAAGGTACATATGGCGTTCCCCACGCCGTTTGTGGTACTTCATAAAATGCCGTGTCGAGGCAATAGGTAGAGTTGGCCAGTGTTCTATCGGAACTGACTGCGAATCGCTAATGAGATCTAACGAGATCGAAATCGCGCTCCGCGTATAGCAATCTCGACAGAACGCTGACCATTATGGACTTCTTATTTGTGCAATTTTTATTATGTGCCTGCCATGTAGGGATGGTTTCCACTTTTGTATTTGCACTTAGCCACAGATGGCGTTCACCATGCTGTTTGTGGTTCTTGAGGAAATATTTGTCATATATTCATAAGAATCTTGCTTTAAAATCAAAGTTGCTTTTTTCTCATAATTTCGACAATTAATTGTTAAATATATATTCTTGCATAAATAATGTATTTTTGGAAAAAGCTATTCACCGGTGCCCGAACGTTGTATGAAACATTATTGATTAGTGTTTCAAGGTATCCATAGAACACCTTCTTCGTGGTTTATGAAACTTTAAGATTAATGAACGTAGTGCATTCAGACTTTAAGAATCGTTTAAGGCTGGGTGCACTTAAACGATTTCCGAACTTAAAATTTTTACAGTTAGTAGTTTTCCACGATATTAAGCCTCAATGAGCAGGGGTGTTACTTATGCAAAATTCAAAAATTCCATTTCTGCTACAGAGATTTGAAAGGGTGCTTATGCAACGAATATACATGAATGCAAAAGTTTTAGTCAAAAACTGGGCGGGGGGGGGTGTTTATACCCTGAAATATACGGTAATTAAATCTACTTATTTAAATTAAATTAAAAAATCATGAACGTAATCTTCTAATTCAAGGTCAATGCAACTTATAGCAACAATAAAGTATTATTTCTGGCTAGGTACAGGCGAATATTTTTTTTTTGTTACCGGTACAGTATCGGTAAGTAGCCTCTTAGTCACCGGTTCTGTACCAGTGAACGTCGGTTGTTAAATACATTAGTTTTCACTATTTTGACTACTATGAAATATTATTAAGTAAAACTATAATGAATCTCACGTTCAAGTCGGGGATGGCCACCCATATAGATGTTCTTTTCGTAGTTCTGTGCACTGAAAAAAAGCGGCATATAAGGGAGGCAATATATGCGCATGCGCACAACTAAGCTATCGTCCATGATGTTTATTTCTGTCCCTGAAGCAGCACCGTGCATATTTCATCTGACGATGAGATATATTATGGCTTGTAACTGATAAAAATCTCAATATTCTTTTATATGCACACCCAACATTTTTTTTTTCGTTTAACATATTAAGCTTATCTATATACGCAACACACAATATACGTTATTACATGCAATATACTTATTTGTAATAAAAGTTATTATGCACATATAAAGTTATGTAACACTTTTTTCAACGAACGAGACTACTTACTTGCCGCATCACAAAACCAATGACTTATTCCATAAAACCTCCAGAACAGGCTGTATTTTATATCGTGAATATTGGGATAATGTTCAAATGATAATATAAGAACAAAAAAAAGATAAATAAGATCTGCTACAGCTAAGGCAGTGAGGTATACGTTGGTTGAATTTCGCATCCTCCTCCTGGAAAAAGGGCATTTTTACACTTTCTAGTCCCGTCAGACATATCACAAAATTCCGTGAAACAATTAAATTAAGGAAGCAAGGCCTGTGCGAATACTATAATAGTTTATAGAAATTTCAAATAATTCGAAAAACATGGAATAACATGAATTTACTAAAATAAACCAGAATTTTCAAGAAATAGTTACAGTTATTTAATAAGTTTCCCTAGAGTATGTTAAAAAATATTATTATTATAATTATTAGTGAATAAATAATATGAATTATTTATTCACTAATAATTATTATTATAATTATTAGTGAATAAATAATATGAATTATTTATTCACTAATAATTATTATTATAATTATTAGTGAATAAATAATATGAATTATTGGAAAATGTAGCAATTTGTAAGATAAAATTCGAAAATTTCGAATATTCGCACATCCTTGCAAAAGACACACACCTTCACACAATTTTAATGAATAAGAGCGTTAAAAAATAATAATAATTAATCAATATGAGTGTAAACCGCAAATCTTGCATTCAAATTTGGGTTTGATACCCCAGGACCATACTTTATTATTTGTTTAGAGTATTCGGTAGGTAATGGAAAATAAGCAACATTTTCCATATGTATAAAATTGATCCTTGATAAACCAAAGCTATGACAAAAGATATTTCGAGTTGTCCCATCGAATTCTACGATTTTCCGTAAAATTACCATAAATAACATGAAGAGCGAGGGGTAAAAACAATTAACTTATCAGGACCTTTTTGAATGTAGACTATAAAACTTAATCAGTCTTTGTAAATATATTGATTGTTTCCAGTGTGATAATAGTATATACGTAATTTTGTAGTTTCTATGATAAAAGATAAAATGTAACGAAACGCGTGATAGGCTAGGTACAAGGACAGACGGAATACTAAAGGAAGCGAGAGAAACGAATGAAAGGAACATAGAGACAGAATGGAACTGCATTAAAACGTGCCTAAAGTCAGCAGCTACAGATATATTAGGTCTTAAACAAAATGAATGTAGGAAACCCTGGATAAAAAACGAAATTATTGGACTAATGGAAGAAAGGCAGAAATACACCAAGGGGATAGGCGAAGAAGGGCAAAAAAGATATAAAGCGATAAAGTGGGAAATAATTAGAAAGTGTAGGGCTGCGAAGAAACAGTGGATTGATGTGAGGTGTAATGAAGTAGCGGAAAAGTGTGAAGTAGGTAAAACGGATGAGGGTTATAATATAATTAAAAGGAATTTTAGAAAGGTAGGGTACAATACTAATAATATAAGAACCCAGACAGGGGTCATTTTGATAGAAAATGAGGAAAAGGCAGACAGGTGGAAAGAATACTAAGAGAACCTATACACAAGCCATTAGTTGGGAGATATATTAGAGAAGGAAGATAGTGTGGAAATAGGTGAGGTAGGTTATCCTATAATGAGAGAAGAGTTTGAAGTAGCTTTAAAAAACTTAATGAGTAATAAGGCGCCAAGTATAGATGGGATATAAACGGAAATTCTAATACATGCATGTTAGAGATCGTATATTTAGGCGAAGAACTATTAAGGGAAGATCAAATTGGGTTCAGGAGAAATAGAGGAACGCGGGAGGCCATTCTAGCATTACGGGTAACAATAGAGAAAACGATAGAAAAAAGAAAGAGTGCGTACATAGGTTTAGAAAAAGACAATGTTAAATGAGACAAGATGAAATTAAAGAGGTAGAAGAGTGATACTTAGTTTGTATAAAGAGCAACAGGTAGTTATGGAACTGGAGCAGCAACGTGGAGAAGTCATTATTAGAAAGGGAGTCAGACAAGGATGCACACTGTCGCCGCTACCTTTTAGTCTATACATCGAAGACGCGATCAAAATAATTGAAGATAGTACGGCGGTAGGAATAGAAAACAAAGGCAAAATATTGGTATATTTAGATTTGCAGATGATATAGCAGTATTAACATTTAGCAAAGAGGAGTTAGAGATAGCTTTAAATAAAACGGAAGCGGTATTGACAAAACAGTATTGTATGAAAATAAATAAAAGTAAAACAAAAATGCAGGTATGCAAGGGAAGAAAAAGTAGGGAACGTGCGAATACAAAGATAGAAGACGAAAAATTAGAAGAATAAGTTAGATAAGTCAAGATAGATGGAATAGTAGGGATATAAAGCAGATAGCGCAGGGTCGAAAAGCTTTCAATAAAAATAAAATTATAAATCAATTATTTTAACAGTCGAGTTTTTATTTCATAAATTCGAATATTTCTAATGTTTGACATAAGCAGACCGGAAGTAACAAAGGAAGGTCTTTCTTTTCTTTAGCATTTCAAAAATAGGCGCCGAAACGGTGAATGGATTGCTATATAAATAAGAGATTTGTGTAAGTTGCAATTTACATGCACGTTGCTACTATGAATAAGTACTGCAGTAATATATCATGCTAACTGAGAAATTGTTACAAATTCGCTTTTGTATTCCTAACTAATATTATAAATGCGAATGTGAGTTCGTTTATTTATTACAATTTCACGCCTTAACTGCTCAACCGATCATCATGAAATTTTGTACATACGTACATTGTCGAGAGTACAGAAAAGGACATAGGGTATCTTTAGAAGATTTAGTTTTATCCTGATGATTCCGGTTGGGACTTAAAAACAAATTTATCAAGTTATTGAATTTTCCATGCTCTTTGACATGTATTTAGGAGACCAACGCGAGCGAAGCAGCGCCTAAAAAATGTTAATAATGGAGGTATTTATGTCAAACGTTTTGTTGTAATATTTTTAGTATCTCTTATTTTTTACAATTATATTATTTGAAAGTGGCTTAACACATCAGTAAATTGTTCTTTAATGTAATATTTAATTATTTAATAACGGGCCTAACATGTGTGGCATCGTCATTCAGTTTTATCCGTGAAACAAGTGGTTTGTGCTAACTAAAGTATAATAGAAATGTCTTGGATTTAATATCTTGTCCGAAGATGATAACTTCATAGGCTAATTAAAGACAAACTTGTTGACGTTGTGACATTCTTCTCTTTCGCAACATGTGGTCTTCTCCAGCATACTCCATACAGTGAAACCCATGTCTAAAATTTGAAGATTCTTGGACTCTTAAAAAAAAATGACTCAAATAATTTTACTGAAAAAAATAAGAACTGGTAGGAAGTGGAAAAACTGCTTCCAAGCCAATGTAATCATGAGTTTGTTGTTTGTTGAATGTTGAACAAACTAAGTCAACCAAGTCTTTTTCGTACTAAAAACTGCTAAAAGATACTTCAAAGGGCCACTGGTCCCACGGGATTCAAACAACGTATCACTCCAACCCATTAGTAGTTATGTCACTTCCCTACAGTTTACTACTGTTCTTACGAAAACGAACATTAAAAACACAATTTTTTTTCTTAAACTAGTTAAATTTGTTTACATCAAGTTTTTTGCTATTTGTACCTACATTATGTTTACGCCTAAAAATATTTATGTATAGGGTGGCTCAAAAAGCATGCGATACTCACATTGTCGTCAACCTATAAGTTTGATCCAAAATTTTTTTAAACAAAACTTGTTCCCTATTTTAATACAAAATCGTCTATAACATCTAAATTTGATTTGCCATAGAGGGCACTCTAAAATAGAAAAAGAAGGTTTTGTTTAAATCGCAGCAGACATAAATACGGGTCCAATCGAAAAAGGTAATTAATAAAAGTTATTGAAAAAAATCTAATTAAGAAAACGATACTGAATGTCTAATCAAAAGCACAAAAGTTTGGTCTTCTACTGAAGGACGCCAGATTGGAAATTAAAAGTTGTTTAATTTTTTATAAAAAAATAAAAACGAATAATCTATTGTTATTGACGACCACACGAGTAGAGTAATTTAAAGTTCCAAAAACAATTAACGAGGGGGCAGCTTGCCGGACCCAACTGCAGGATGTCAGACTAGCTTATTGTACTCGCTGTAATTGGAAAGGTGTCGTTTTGCGTTCGCACTTGAAGATGGGTCTTGAGGATGATGTTTATCGTCGTTAAGGATATTATTAATTAATAGAACTGCTGCGAAACTGCTTTCGGCACGAAATATACAAAAGGAGAGTGACATGTTTGTAGTCCAGTATCCTTGTGGAAACGTTTTCATTACAGTTGCCGTTTTGCCATTTGCGTTTTCTATTGCTGTTATAAGCTTCTTGTGACAGGTGGTTATATTATTATTAATAAATAAAATGGAAGCGGTACTGACAGATCAGTACTGTATGAAAATAAATAAAAGTAAAACTAAAATACTGGTATGCAAGGGAAGAAAAAGTAGGGAAAGAGCGAATATAAAGATAGGAGACGAAAAATTAGAAGAAGTGGCTGATTTTAGATACCTAGGAAGTCAGATAAGTGAGGATGGAAGGAGTAGTAGGGATATAAAGCAGAGGATAGCGCAGGGTCGTGTCGCCTTTAATAAAAAGAAGTCACTTCTATGCTCGCGAACGGTTAATTTAGAAATTCGAAAAAGGTTGTTAAAGGTGTATGTTTGGAGCACGGCGTTGTACGGGTGCGAAACATGGACAGTGGGAGCGGCGGAAAAGAAAAGGTTAGAAGCGTTCGAAATGTGGTGTTATAGGCGGATGATGAGGATATCGTGGGTAGAAAAGGTTAGAAATGAAGAGGTATTGGAAAGAATAGGAGAACAGAGGACTCTATGGAAGTCAATAAAAAATAGGCGAGATAGGTTGGTAGGACACCTTCTCAGGCATGAAGGTCTAGTCAGAGACATATTAGAGGCAGAAACAGGAGTTAGGAGGGGTAGAGGTAGACCTAGATTAGATTACTCTTCGCAAATAGTCAAGGATGTGGGCTGTTCTAGTTTTAGGGAAATGCGAAGTTTAGCTCAGGATAGGAAAGAGTGGAGGTACGTGTCCAACCAGTCTTAGGACTGATGACCTTATGATGATGATGATGAATGCATTGTAAAGAAGTACAAGTACTGATGTTCTGCACTATTCGTTGAAAAAAGGTTGAACGTATTGAGAACCGTCAAATAAGCGTTCACCATCTGGTGGCAGGGATTGTAACATGAAGAAGGGACAAATATTCGTGGATGATAAAAATGGTAAAATTATTCATTAAAATCATAAAAGGCGTTGAATTAATGGAGTTCTGGACGTTTCCTTAAATCGAATAAAAATTGATAAGAGGCCGTGATAGCACTTTCAACAAAGATCATGTGTTTCTATTACTTTCCTGAAAAAAACTAAAAGCTAACTTGTTTGTATAGGAATATCAATAAATAACTAAAAAGTAAATAAAACCTGAAAAATTAGAGAAGAAAAATACACTGGATGCTTCTATGAAGTTAATAAGTATCAAAGAAGTGAATTTCGGAATGAAAGTTTGTTCACGTTTACAACCACTTTCAGGTCACGAACCTACCTGTTGCAATACAAAAACGTTGACTGCGTACAGACTATCCAAAAAATTTTTGGGGAGCGTCAAAGGGGATATCTATTTGGACGAAAGTAGGCCCATATTTGCGCGAACGCGTTCTATTTTGTGTGCAACTTGCGTTTTTCAAAGCGTTATCGGTACATTAAAAGAATATAAATCTAAAGCAAAATGCTCACCGAGCATAGAAATTACACATTTCTTGGTCGGCAATTTTTCTTTCTATATCGTACAAACCAAAAAGCATAATTTGGCGAATTTGGAATAAGGCTTTTCAAACATATCAATCTGAAAATATTGGATTCATTGAAAACTGTTACAAATTAACTGAACATTCAAAATCTTTTGAACAAGATGCAACACCCTTAAATCGTATTTATTCGACTTATATTACTTTATTAGTCACTGGAATATCTCCATTAGGGTCCAAAGGTCGTCGTCGGTCGGACTTGCTTTCTAAAGTTTCATTAGCACGAGTGGCTAGCTTCTTCAGAGGTCCTTCCATCTCCGATGCTAGATGTGAGACTTCTATTGCGCAAGTTGTATTTATGCTGGTGGGTAGGGTGCGAGGCTTCTTCTAGTTTAGTCAACTGCGACATGTTGGTCGGTATCGTTCGGTTGTTCCTAAGAATCGGGTTCTACATCTGGACTGAGAGTCTCAATCCTTTTTGTTAAAATTCTCCGGATGTTTCTAGATTTCGATGACCTCTCTAACCGCACTACTGTAATAGTCGTTCTGAAGACGGCAAGCCTTGACCACCTACATCTAGTGGTCAATTTGACGGAGAGGGTGCTCAGGAAGGGCGACACAATAGTGCTCTAAAGAAGGAAACAATCCCTCCGTGCCACATTTTGTTTGAAATCATCATCTTCAGCACGGAAGTAGCTATCAAGCATCTACCGGAGGAGGAACCTGAAGGAATACGAATCGAGACGGCCAAGACTCAGGAAAGCAAAGTCTCTCAGAATCACCTGACGAGGAATCAAGCACTGACACTGCGCAGCCTACACAAGGATGAAGATATTATCATACTCACAGGCGATAAAGGAAACGCAGTTGTTTTTTCTGAAAATCAAGGACTACAGCAAGGAGATTGAAGAACTCTTGGAACCAAAAAGTCACAAACCCTTGAAGAAATATCCAACGCAAGCGAGAC
This sequence comes from Agrilus planipennis, assembly GCF_000699045.2. Classification (NCBI taxonomy): domain Eukaryota; kingdom Metazoa; phylum Arthropoda; class Insecta; order Coleoptera; family Buprestidae; genus Agrilus; species Agrilus planipennis. The sequence continues at coordinate 186,885 of NW_020439506.1, read as the reverse complement.
TTGTCAACCGACTCATCAAGTCAATGTCCCTACCTGAAGATATCCAAAAGTGTATTCCGAGTACGGAAGGTGTTCCACCGCGGCTATTATGATCACCTAAGATCCACAAGGCTACGTTCCTTTGAGACCGATAGCAAGCTCCTCCGGATCACCAGTGGGATAATACGTCGCAGAAGTTAAAAAGATGTTAAAATTGGAGATTAAATTTCATGAATATAAAAAAATTAAACATATCCTGCAGTTTTGCAGTATCCTTCGTTCCCTTTTAAAAAGATTTGAATGAAACGCATATTTGCGTAAGAATGCCAGATATCCTTAATATGCAGAAGAAGACGTTTGAAAATGAAATTGTAGATTTACAAAGTTAACGCCAGAAAGGAAGAAGATTTTTTGAAATATCCCAATTTGCCATCAAATGTAGAAAATTTTATTACTGTTTTGGATTCACCTTATTCGAATCAAGTTAGCGAAAAGAACAAACCCGGTTTCTACTTACACTGATCCTTAAACTTAAGATTCATCATCTCGATATACGTCAAATTGTTGTCAGTTGGTTAGTAACAGCAGACACAGGATTCTTATTTTTTTGTAGTTATTCAAACAATAATAGGTAACTTCTTTATGAAACCCCACACAAGATTGCAATTTTAGATAATCTTAAGTTTTAAGTTCCACTTGCCCAGGGTAAATAAGTAATAGATCGAGACAATGTTTTTTGAGGAAAAGTCGATCCTTTATTTGTACAGAGCCACCCCTACTATGTATATTATTCCTACATCCATGGTTTCGCTGTTTTCTTTCAGTTACTTCTTTAAAGGTGCGCGAACGAGTGTGTTGTAATCTCCAGTGAGCAAAACACCAAGGGTTCCTGCCAATTTCTCATTAATAGGGAGACTTTGTTCATAGTTCGTATTTTTTCTCGTAACCATAATTAAATTAATTAAAATCTCAAAATCCAATGGAGCTAGTAGGCAAAAAGTTTTGCATTACCTTGTATATTTTATGGTTAAATCACATGGACATTAAATGATTTTATTAAATTAATAAAAACGTTAGATAATTTTTTTTTGATAATCCGCTATTTTCTCCTCGTACGAAATCGAATAAAAAGTTGGTAATGAACTCTACTAATACCTTACTAATGTTTCAATGACTTCCTCGCTAAAGCTAACTATTTTATATATACAAATTTTATTTGAAAAAATAGAACTAGAAGAAATGTAAAGTAAAAGCTAGTATGAAAACAACAGGTATCAAAGTGAATTCTTAAATGAAAATTTACTCACATCCATTACTATTTTGATGTTAAGATCCTACCAGTTGTAACATTCGCATTATTGACGTCGTCGATATAATTCCAACGCATATAGGTATGTCGTCATATCATTCATGCGAATCAGTTTTTAAACATGATGTTTGTAAATGATTTTATAGTTTAAGCGGCATTTAAAATGGATTCACCTTCAACAAAATTCCTTTATGCAAGATTTATGTCGACCCAATTACACATTGTGCCAATAGCATTTTAATGTTTCCACAATTGCACGGCACGCCATAGAGACTACTAGCAAAAGACGCTCCATGAATTGTAGAGACGAACATTTACCATTGCTAAAAATGCCCCTCGTCATGCAAGGGCACAAGCAATTGAAAGAATGAGAACAATTTCTAATGCAGAAGTGAAACTCTCAAAGTGTTTTTATTTCTTTATTTGCTTATTTACTAGTTAATGACAGTCAGTTTCTCTGGGTTTACATTCTCATTTATTCTAAACGGATATTTGGAGGTTGACGCAAACTCAAAAGTACCTAGACCAGATAAATTTCGAACAATCTATATAGGAGACATTTTAGAGTGCTGGTTGAAATTGTTGACCATTAGTTTAGAATATTTCAAACATTTTTAAGTGCGCTAAAAGTGTCCTAATATGCTGTAAGAAGAGAGTTTCACTACAAATAATGGCCCTCGAATATTCCTGGACATTATCGATTCATTCGGTCTAGTTTATTCTGTAGAAACCACGAGCGTGATTGTGTGCGATCGGGCATACGTGTGTGTGAGCGGCTTATCGATTCGCCGATTAGCCGCGGGCGCCTTTCTTCATGTGCGTCGTATCTGTAAACGTGTGTGTCGTAGCTGCGTTCCCGGAAAACAATCAAACAGTTCAAAGAAGACGAAGCTTTTTCGGACGGCTCGAGAAAGTTCCAGAAAGGACACAAAAGAGTATATAAAGGAAGAAACGATCGCCGAAGAATAGAAATAAATTGATCGTTGTAGAAGTGAAAGAGTAGAAATAAATTGACCGGTGCAGAAGTGAATCAAGAAATAAATTGACAGTGATAGAAGTGAAATAAATAGAACAGTGAATAGTAACAGTAGTGTAAATAAATAGAATAATTACCTAAGTTTAGTAATAATTTAATAGTNAGTGGAAATAAATTGACCGGTGCAGAAGTGAATCTGGAAATAAATTGACCGGTGCAGAAGTGAATCTGGAAATAAATTGACAGAGCAGTGAATAGTGATATATCAACAGTACAGTAATTCATCACCTTAGTTAGTAATAATTTAATATAATTTAATAGTGTTCAATAATAAATTAGTGTAAATAAATAGTTTTCTTCTTAAAAGTTAATTTGTTAAACCCACGAATATTACAATTCTGTGGAATTCTACCTAAGGACAACACTAGACACTCCAGACCTTCTAGTTGAGACCATGCTAGGCACATTCAACAACATTCTAGTACGTTCTCCATTATTCACAATTTACTAGTGTTTGGTCGCCGGTGGTCGTCACGAAAACCCACACAACCACCAAATTGGAGAAATTTCGAACATCATAGATTCCAAAATCTTTTAGAACACTTTAGCCGAAATAAAAATGCCTTCAGTCGACTGCTTGTAATTACCACATCACCCATACCACCACACCTATCGACATGAAACCACCATAATACATGAAGGAAACCCGAAGCATCTACCACATATGGTACACACCGGTAGTCTGTGTTGTTGCAAAATTCATTTATATTTATATTTGTATATTGATGTCAACCATAAAAACTATATACAAAGAATTTATTAAATATTAATGTGAAAATGAATTTTCAATTTTTTTTTTCCCACTCAGGTTAATGAGGGAAAATTTGTTGCTGTTGTCACACCCTTGCCAGGAATTGAACCCTCATGAACCTGTGGTAGTTCATAGTAGGTGAAAAATTGAAAATGAATTTTCACATTAATATTTGATATTAACCACTATTAAGTGTCAATGTGTTTGTATGAATGCCTTTACTTTTCCTAAACTAATTGGACTCAGGACTGAGAAGATATTCGAAAAAGAACCGCGTAAACTACTACTAATAATGATAAGCATATTTATAAAAAATCTTAAAATTCTTTAGGGCACCTAAAAGTAGTTAGTCACAGCTTTGGTTTATCGAAGAGCACTTTTGTGCAATTGTTTATCTATTTTTCTATAAATGTCACTATAAAAAGGTATTAATTTTTTTAAATTAATTAATGTGCATGTCGCGAATAAGTACATAACTATAAATATTTATTCAATTTATTTTAATGACAGATAGATATGAATAAACACGTATATCGCATAAAAGTGGATTAAAGAAGAAATAAAAATCATACAAAATCGAGCTTTGAAATTGATTGTTTACGAAGTGATAAATATCTAAGTAGATATTTCCTTGAATGAAAGGATTATTTTGTGTAATTTTTCTTTGTACATTGTACATATCATTCCGCTTTATGGTTTTAATTAATACACCTACACGTATTATAGGATAATTAGTTTCCATATTGATTTATTCGCAATTAAATAGCTGACGGGAAGGAAAGCTGGTTAGTTGATAATCCTGAAAGGCAATTATCTATCGCCAGGATTTCTTCGAGGTTTATGAAAAGACGGCAACCATCAAAATTATTAACAGCTTATATATTGCTTTATTTATGAGTCGTAATAAAGCCATTGCTCTTTATAAAGCTTATGATCAATTATTGCCCGGGTTAGGAATTGGAAAAATATCTCTCGTACGAAAATGATTCAATATTATTATATCAACTTATTTTATTATCGGCGATTTGTAAATAAGCTGACGGGTTTATGAAATAAATTAGTTTCATATCCAATTAATTTGATAAACCAATATTACTTTGTGGATTTGTGCATCTATATTTAAACAGCTTTACATATGAAAAGATATGCTTGTAAAGTAATATGAAACGAAATCGGTGGTTTCATTTAATTTTTGGAAACATTATGAACAGTTCGCTGACTACTATACAGGGTGAACCATTTTAATCAATCAAAGCGAAATCTCTTCAAATGGTGACTTATGTAATATACTTTGGGTTAACAGTCTATGTAACATTTTGTTTTTGAAGTGAAACTTCTTTACGCACAGTTGGGTAAGTACGTTTCATGCGAATTGCTATGTAACGAAATCATGCAACACATTCCCCCCGCTGTCTGTCCCTATGTATCCTTAGATCTTTAAAACTACGCAACGGATTTTAATGCAATTTTTTTTAATAGATAGAGTAATTCAAGAGGAAGGTTTATATGTATAATACATGCATAATATAGTAGAGAAACACTGATAATTTTACAGATTTCTAATGTGATGTCGTAAATAAACACATTTTTTTGTGCTTACATTGCAAACGCTGGCTGAACCTTATGAGATAGATCAAAATAAGGTATTACAGTATTGTACACATTAAAAAGGTCTACAAAAAAGTCCGGGATGGTATATCTCTATCTCTTAGGAATAACCCATAATAACCATTTTTTATCCTTTACTTTTTTATGAGAAATAATGACTTATTTACAAAATGATTTTAAGCAATACAGCATTAATCCTTATCCAATTAAGTACTTTTAAATACATTGNAAAACGCGTTTCAACACCAAAGGTGTCATCCCCGGTTAGAGTGACTAGTTTTATAGATGCATAAATGCTGGGGTGTGTCAAGTAGGGTTGCCACCTTTTCAGGCTTTACATTAAAGTATTTCTCGACTAAAAGGTTTAAAAAACAAAGTACTCAGCATAAAAATAAAGTATTTTATTTTATGTTTTTAAAAACATATTTTTTGTTACACCTAGCAGCCAGTAACAAATTGCTGTCGCTCTTAAATATATTAATAGCTTCTAAACATAGCAAACAAAGATTTAAGTAAACTAAAAGTCCATTTTTAATTAATTTTAATGAAGCTTTATTCTCGTCGTCCCGCCACTTTGTGTTCATAACAGAGAATACTCTTTCTGTAAATGCTGAAGTGGCCGGAGCGGACAGCAAAAGTGACATTACTTTGAACAGATTTGGGAAATCAGGTTGTTCCGTAAATATGGCTTGCCATTTTTCTGTGTAATATTATTGATGTAAAAATACTATGAATTTCGAATAATTGCTTAAAAAATTACGATGTTTACCTTAGGTCTTAAATAAAGTATTTTTGCGTACTTTATGAGTCTTGTAAAGTATAACGTACGCACAGTCGAAATAGAGTACAATACTTTATAATAAAGTACGGGTGGCAACCCTAGTTGTGGTGGTACTGACCGGGGGCCCGGTTTGTATTGTCTGATGACCAAAACAAGCTGTGAATGTTGTGTATAAAGACATTCTGTAGTACATTTAGTATCAGTATTGCACCCGTGCGAAGCTAGGGCGGGTCGCTAGTAGTCTATATAACATTTTGTTTTTCTTATAGAAACCTTTATTTTTGGTCACGTTCGATTACGTAATTAAAAGAGAGGAAATTAACATAGAAGGGTAATCAATTAACCCTATAGAATTAACTAATTAACAGGATATGGCCCAAGGCGAGAAATTTCGGGAATAAACATTGAAGGATATAAACGGGTACATCCGATGATAATCATGACCGTGGAAGGTTATTTGTAGGTTAACTTTAAAATTTCCTAAAGCTTCACCTACTATTTCTGACATCCAATAACATCATGGTATGTTTAATATGAATATTTTATGCAAAAACCCTTATTTTTTGTTTTTACAATCCAAGGGATCCTGAATGATATGACAAAATTGAGATTTTATTGCGAATATGATGTGGAATTTGTTCTATCCGTTGCTGATGCTAGAAAGTCGAAGCAAATTTAAAGTGGATATTAAAGTATTCACTTGTCCACTATACGTTATGTATTTATTTATTATTGATTTACAAGAGTTATTTGTACATATTATTACGTTTTAAAGGGGTTAAATTGCTTTGAATTTTCGCGTCAGTAATGAATAGGATTAACCAGCAAATAATTGTGATTGTTACAATAAACTTTCCCAGACACCCACTTTGTCGGCATTTTCAAATTTTGAACGATATAATTAAATAATGCGTATTCTTGGAATTGCCCGTTCTTACTACTGTTTGCCGTAGAGGCGTCATACCAAAAACGCCTACAAATATCTACAAAACCTTTTTGTTCGGCCACTTTACACAAATATATTAAATCTCTAAAAAATGTAATTAAAGATTTTCTAGTGGAATTATTTTTTTGTTGGCATCACATATAATTATTTAAAAGTCAATAGAGCCAACTGGATGACTACAAAAATTACATGTGTCGAAAGGTCACGAAAAACAAATTTTCCTCAAATATCTCGTGAGATTTGTTTGTGAGATGCATCGGCATAGAAAAGGTCCTAAACAAAATTTACTTAGAACCAATAGTTTTCGAGATATACACTTGAGAAAACTCGGGAATTGCTTTGCATTCGTGTCTACACCAACTTCCAGGTAAAAACCAAGATTCATTTTTTTACATGGTCCATATCTATGGGTTATGTCATAATTTTGTTCGTTATTGTTCTTCTTCCTTGGCTTTTTCGTCTGAAACATTTGTAGCCATCGAGTGCACGCAGTTAGTTTTATGGACTTTTGATAAATTTCTTGTGATGTCAAAGTAAAGAGGATCCCGCTGGAAAATCTTTAGTTGGATATTTTTAGAGATTCGTGCAATAAAGTGAATGAGCTCTTTACAAGAATAGAAATCCAGTTGTGTCCAAGCGCCTACTTCTAATAGGAAACTTATTCTTCAGTGTCGACCTACAAAGTAGGATATTAGGCCGTTTTGCGCTCTTACCTGAAATCGACTACTTTGCGCTCTGGGATTATTGTTAGAGAAATTTTAACCTACTCCATTATATCTGATTGATTTGCGCTCTCTTGTAATTTAATTTTAAATTCACAGAATAACGTTTAGAAATTATCAAGATTAAACTATCTTCCCTTTATATTTTAATCCAGACTGTTAGCCATGTGTACGTTTTCCACAATCATTCATTTTGCCTTATCACTGAAATAAATTTAGGTACTTCTATCTGTCACGAAATCCAGTCCTTTATTAAATAACTTTTGAAACTGTTCCTGATAAATTTTTGACATTGGCAAATAATCATAGTTTTCCCTAGCTCTTTTTCTGGCATTGAGCATCTACTGCTTCATCTCTGTAGCTCCAACATTAGGCTTTACACACATAGTCGGTTTCTCTAGTAATTGTGCTGTTCTCCATGATGTTGCAGCACTTCAATTTCTTCTTTCAAGTATTTCGGAAAAGTTGAACTATCCTTATATTTATTTTTCATGCGAATACTGTAACCTTTATACAAAACAGAGTTTCTCCTTCGATATCTCAGTAACTTACATATCCATTTCTAAAATACCTCTATAAAAAGTTTCACGGTTCTCAATTCAATTTCTTTTATATGCACCACCCAGTGCATCATAAGTGTAATTAGGTAAAATTTCCGTCAAATGTATATAAACGTATTGTAACGTTCGTGGGTTTAACAAATTAACTTTTATGAAGAAAACTATTTATTTACACTAATTATTATTGAACTTAAAAACACTATTAAATTATTTACTAACTTAGGTAATTATTCTATTTATTTACACTACTGTTACTATTCACTGTTCTATTTATTTCACTTCTATCACTGTCAATTTATTTCTTGATTTACTTCTGCGACGGTCAATTTATTTCCACTACACTTCGTCGATCTTCCTTTTTATACTCCCTTGCCTCCTTTCGGGAACGTTCTCCAGCCGTCCAGAGAAGTCTCGTTTTCTTTGAACGGTTTAATTGCTTTCCCGGAACGCAGGTACGACACACACGTCTACAGATACGGCGCACATGAAGAAAAGCGCCCGCGGCTAGTCGGCGAATCGATAAGCCGCTCACACACACGTATGCCCGATCGCACAAAATCACGCACGTGGACGCTACAGTATATACGTATAATTATGATAATAAAAAATAAGGGTTGCCTAATTAATTAAAATGACTTATTTATCTTTACAAGGTCCTAATAACCTATTTAGAGAATAACAACACTAAAAATTTCTATTCAAAAATAAAAATCGCAAAACACGATATGTCAACAGAGAATATATCTGACATGTTAGGTTTGTACAGTCAGATACCCCTTAAACTCCAGATGACCTTCTAGGTTATTTACCAGCTTTCTTAATTACATATCCGAAGGAAAATTTCCTCCCCTTTGTCAAAATGCGGTTAAAAAGAACGATTTCAGATTTTTAAATAACTTTTATTATTGCCTTAAAAATCATTATTAAGATGAGTCCCTGTAAAGCTTACAACTTTTGTCTAAACCGCGTTCTTCTAACATATCTGCCTGAAGAAATATTTTCGTTGATTGGCTAAAATGGTCCACCCTGTATATGTCAGTACCCAACACTTTAAAAGACTTTTATGATAAGTACGAGAATATTGATAGACTGATTCAATTTTGTACACAAGCGAATGATACATTATGACTGACAGCAAAATGTTTCACAAAAAAAAAAATGATAAATCGACGACGCCTTTTATAACCTACAAAGAGCATTTTACTTCGCTAAAGCACTTCCCTCATTCAGTTACTTTCTAAGGAATTCGCTCAAAGAATCACACCAGCACAGTTTATTTTTATGACCATTAAAAAAGTATAATGGCGCTTTTACATAAAAAGAATAACAACTATCTGCCTCTCAATTAAATTATTCAATAGAATTCACGATAAATTATTGAACTGAATAACATTTCCTTTTACCTTGTGAGCACAATTACGGAAACGACATTCCCGCCCACGCCAATAAAGACTGCTATAGGAACAAGCACCCTTTGTATCCAAAATCGGGAATTCACCAAAAACCTCTCCGAAGCATCAATCATGTTCTACTGAAACAAAAAAAAAACAATGTCAGTCATCATCTGGACACGAACCTCCACTCTTTCCTATCCTGTGCTAAACTTCGCATTTTCCTAAAACTAGAGCAACCCACATCCTTAACTATTTGTGAACAGTAGTCTAATCTACACCTACCTCTACCCCTCCTAACTCCTGTTCCTGCCTCTGATATGTCTCTGACTAGACCTTCATGCCTGAGAAAGTGTCTTACCAACCTATCTCGCCCATTTTTTTATTGACTTCCGTAGAGTCCTCTGTTCTCCTATTCTTTCTAATACCTCTTCATTTCTAACCTTTTCTACCCACATTATCCTCATCATTCGCCTATAACACCACATTTCGAACGCTTCTAACCTTTTCTTTTCCGCCGCTCCCACTGTCCATGTTTCGCACCCGTACAACACCATGCTCCAAACATACACCTTTAACAATATTTTTCGAATTTCTAAATTAACTATTCGCGAGCATAGAAGTGACTCCTTTTTATTAAAGGCGACACGACCCTGCGCTATCCTCTGCTTTATATCCCTACTACTCCTTCCATCCTCACTTATCTGACTTCCTAGGTATCTAAAATCAGCCACTTCTTCTAATTTTTCGTCTCCTATCTTTATATTCGCTCTTATTCTACTTTTTCTTCCCTTGTATCCCAATATTTTAGTTTCACTTTTATTTATTTTCTTACAGTACTGTTCTGTTAGTACCGCTTCCATTTTATTTAAAGCTATCTCTGAGTCCTCCTTGCTAGATGCTAATACTGCAATGTCAGTATCGCGAAAATAATTGTGTGCTTCATAAAATCGACAAGTCCATTGGTTATTTCATGAGTTAGGCAAAATTTTGACGAGTACACACAATGGGCAATCTCATGTACATTTTATTTGATTATAAAAATGTTTCATCTGGAATATACCACGGCTAGCTTATAAAGATATAAGTTAAGCCCCAGAGCTGTAGGGTTATATAGTTTTACGTGTGGTCAACTAGGATGAAGTTAAGTCCATAACTACCTTTATTTGCAACATAATATAATACGTTCTAGCTTATGTCGTTGGTCCACGCGCCATCTCTCAGTAACGTTACTATAAAAAGCCGATAGTCCAAGACAGCGATGTTAGAGGTAAATCAGAAAACCTGGTACTGTTGTAACAAAAAAGCTGGTATTTTCAATGCAAAATTGGTATGTTTACGGAATACAAAATGTCATTAGTATTACTTACTTAAGAATACTATATTCCAATAAAATAAATTTGCATATAATGTACAATATAGTACCATTCAATAAATAAATAATTAATCAACGATAAAATAAATGATACCCTTGAAGCTCTTTTTAAATTAACCGTCTATGAAGTTTTCCAGTTTACTTATTATGTGAACGGTAAAGAAACACAACACGTAACATTGGCGCATATGCCCTAATCTTTCAACGGATTTGAAATTTTCACTTTCAAATTGAAAGTATCTGAAAATAGTGAGAAA
>NW_020439506.1:166881-174712 GCF_000699045.2 Agrilus planipennis | reverse complement strand
CTATGGAAGTCAATAAAAAATAGGCGAGATAGGTTGGTAGGACACCTTCTCAGGCATGAAGGTCTAGTCAGAGACATATTAGAGGCAGAAACAGGAGTTAGGAGGGGTAGACGTAGACCTAGGTTAAATTACTTTTCGCAAATAGTTAACGATGTGGGTTGTTCTAGTTTTAGCTCAGGATAGGAAAGAGTGGAGGTACGTGTCCAATCAGTCTTAGGACTGACGACCTTATGACGATGATGAAAGATACACAACACGTAACATTGGCGTATATGCCCTAATCTTTCAATGGATTTGAACTGTTCACTTTCAAATTGAAAGTATCTGAAAATAGTGAGAAATAAGAAAAAAAAATTAATTATTATTTGATTCCATGCTAGGTGGCAGACTTAGCTAATTTGGTCGATATTCAGAACTTGGTATATTTGCATACCAAGACTGTAGTGCCTTAGTACATGGTACAAATCTTGAAAAACTACTAAACATACCAAGAAATTGGTACATCTAACATCGTTGGTCCAAGATCCCAGAGCCGCTAGACATTACTTATTTTCTAAGTAACAAAACTGATGGGATAACATAGATATATACACTAGTATGTACATACTTTGAACGTTTCCATACCTGTCAAAAAAGGTATGTAAAAAAAATCCTAACTTTTCTTAAAGTCTAAGTGCTGATTTTTACAAAACGTTTCACGAAATATTGTAAAGTATGTGGCAGTGTTGATCATTAATTTTTAACAATATTTTGCATTTTGCAATCAGCACTCAGAGTTTAAGAAAAGTGGATAATGTTATACCGTATACTTAGTACCTCATATCTGCATGTTGATCGTCGACTCAAGTTAGTAGGTATGCATATGTTCAAAGTATCTCAACCATTTTGTTAGTCAGAAAATAAATAATGTCTAACGACTCTGGATCTTGCTCTATGTTGTTTTTTATACAAAAAACGCATCACTACCGATTAAAAGGGGATGTTTAGAGTTATTTATCTTGACACAATGAATTTCATTAATTTAAAAAACTTCATTAACATAGAATGTTGTGTGCTTTCGAAGGAGAAATCAACTGGCAGCGTTGCCAAGTTCAGTAGATAGAATTATCGCACTCTTTAGGAAAATTTATCGTATTAACATCAAAAATATCGTACGTTATTGCACATGCGCATCGGAGTAATAATCTAGTGGTAGGAGTATGAATTTGTAAGAAGAGTCTGTGTAGCCCAGTGGTTTTCTCAGTTCATCATAGATGAAACTATGAAAACTTTCCTGATAGGCTAATAACTTCAAATAGAAAAATGAATTTCGGAGGGATTTATCAACTATTCAACATGCATAACAATATTTTTTTTTATAATAAAATCTAATACAACAAATAACAACGTATTAATTCTGTTTTATTATTATATCGTCATCACTATCATCACCATTATTCTTATTATTATTTTTATAAAGATTATTCGAATTAAAACGAGATAACATTTCATCAGTGATCTCAAATTTATTGCATCCCCTATTCATTTCAATACACTGACTTGTAAGTAAAAGTCCGTTAACCGTCGCCAGTTTAGCAAGGAGAAGCTCTTAGGATCTACCTGAGAAGCTTTCGAGAATCAAAAGAGCCGAGTTTGCCCGGCTCTGTTGTAAATTAGAGAAAATTTGTATTATTATGGAGTGAAAATACCCAGAGGCTGTTCAAATGACCATTTGTTCTATTAACAAAAGATTTTAAGAAAATAGAAAAACAAGGCAACAGGTTAGCAGAAACAAATATCGCAGTTCCACTACATATTACTATTTGAAAATATTTTTTTATCTCATAAGCACGAATTATCATACGTTTAATGGAAATTTGAATTACGATATTGTACATCGTATTTGAAGCAAAATTATCGTATGTCCCCATAATTATCGTATAGGCTGGCAACGGTGTCAACTGGGTAGCTTTAGCACGTTCTTGACCTTTACTTTCAACATCAAGGTCACAAATTTACCTTTAAGTTCATTTGCAGGCTTAAATGGGAATTTGACCCCAGCAAAGGAAAAAGCGGACAACTTAGTAATTGGAAATACTATTGAAATTTATTAGCTCCTAATTTCTAATAAATACTTAGCTAAAAATTAAGAAAATAAACCTGCAAGAGTATCTCCCATTTTAAAACTTCCGCCATTTCTATTTCAAGTTCGAGTTCAAAAATAAGCGGTGCACATTAACTCCCGTCCAAGTCGGTAGTCCATTAATGACACACATTAACTCCCGTCCAAGTCGGCAGTCTATTAATGACACACATTAACTCCCGTCCAAAATTTCTTACCTGTTAATAATGAATTTGAAAACACATTAACTCCTGTCTAAACAACTATACGACCAAACAAAATGCAAAATTTTATTCATTCTGTTAATATACGAGGCGTTTTTTATAAACCAAAAGCACATTTTGCAAAATCGAATCTGTTTATTTTATTTTCCGAGTAGTGTTTAATTTTTCCTGAAAAATTATAATTACAATACCTATATAAAGTTTTCAAATACTACTAACTCTTTTCCACGTTGACTTAAAATAACACTTAAAGACATATTTTGATTACCTGCTGCTCTCATACGTAATACGTAACTGTTATACAAAATAAACAAATTAATATTGGTAAAATCAGTATCCGGTGCATTTCTAATTAAAAGTAACCTGTATATGTCCGTAAATCTTTACTGAGTAATAAAATAATTAAGCAAAGGTATTGTTGGGGAGCTTGGCTCGCTTGACGAAAATTCTTTGTCGTTTCCGTCGGTGTACGCTGTACCACATAGATCAATAATTGATCTCACAAAATATAAATATCGAAGGACCAGTGTATGCAGATTAAAAAGATTCGTACTGTATTGTACGTTTAATAATCCTACATACACACTAATGAACTAAAACTAATAATAATTGCTTAAAAAGACACTTGTTACTTGATCGCTAGTCTGAATTGGTTTTCTGTAATTCTGACGGGACTTGAACCTTGACGAAACTCTTGTACAAACTAGAGTGGGTGGATTGGCTTGCGAGTTTCGATGATTTAGTGAGCCGGACCATAGGTTCAACCATAATGGAGGGGTTCCTAAAGAGAAACCAGACTAAGACAAGTCCCTGAAAGAGGGCAGCAGCTCTTTCAGTACTCAGGGTGGCAGAGATCACGAGATTCGGTATGGCACTTTGATGCACAATCCTGCGATGTGAAAGGCAACGGGAAACCACCACATTCTGATTCCGAGTACAACGTACGCAAAAATTAAATGATGGCGTCCTCTGGGGTAAAGCACTCCGGACGTAAACTAGTTCCCCATTCGGATGTCCGGGCGGGGACTACCTCGGGGGATGTCATCAATAAGTGCAATAGGGATAGGTGCAATGTTTCACGAGTCGGAGCGTGGAATGTTAGGTCAATGAGGCAGGTAGGGAAATTAGAAAATTTAAAAATAGAGATGGATAGATTAGAATTAGATATAGTAGGTATAAGTGAAGTCCGTTGGCCCGAAGCTGGAGACTTCTGGAGTGGGGACTTTAGAGTAATACATACAGGATCTGTAGAAGGTAATTCAGGTGTAGGAATTGTAATGCGTAGGAAAGTAGGGCAGAGTGTAGAAAGTTATTTACAAAAAAGCGATAGGATAGTTATGGTTAAATTAAACTCAAAGCCGGTAAGAACGGTATTAGTGCAGGTCTACATGCCTACATCATCTTACAGTGATGAAGACGTAGAAGCAGTTTATGCAGATATAGAAGACGTGTTAAGTTTAGTGAAAGGACAGGACAACCTAATAGTTTTAGGAGATTTCAACGCAGTAATAGGTGAAGGTAAAGTGGGTGCAATAGCAGGTTCTTTTGGATTAGGCAATAGAAATGATAGGGGAGATAGGCTGATAGAATTTTGCGATAAACATAACTTAACCGTCGCGAATACTTTATTCAACCATCACGTTAGGAGGCGCTATACGTGGAAGATGCCAGGTGATTTAGGGAGATATCAGTTAGATTACATACTTGTTAGGCAAAGATTTAAAAATCAAGTGAAGGACTGTAGGAGTTATCCAGGAGCAGACATACGTAGATAGCGATCATAACTTAGTAGTTATGAAGACCAACCTTAAATTCAAAATTCTGAAAAAGAGGGAAGGTAGGAGACGTCTTGACTTAGAAAAGCTAAAATGTAACGAAGCGCGTGACAGGCTAGGGAAAAGGACAGACGAAATACTAAGGGCGGCTGGAGAAACGAATGACGGGGACATAGAGACAGAATGGAACTGATACTGATTTAAGTAGATAAGTAGTAAGAACAGAGGACTCTATGGAAGTCAATAAAAAATAGGCGAGATAGGTTGGTAGGACACCTTCTTAGGCATGAAGGTCTACTCAGAGACATATTAGAGGCAGAAACAGGAGTTAGGAGGGGTAGAGGTAGACCTAGATTAGATTACTGTTCGCAAATAGTTAAGGATGTGGGTTGTTATAGTTTTAGGGAAATGCGAAGTTTAAAAGTGTTTTTATATCTTAAAACTAAGCACACCACAGTCACTACCCCCAAATTCCCCCCGGCCAACACCTACCCGAACACTCCGTATGCAGGTATGCACCACCGATACTTTAGGGAAAAACCTAATAGTTTGATGCCATTATGTGTGCCTCACTACGAAGGTATTTACGATGGTACTTTTTTTGATACTAAGGGGGTATGAACAACAAAGTTTAACAGGTATTGTTATTTTGCTTGGACAGGAGTTAATGCAGGGGGTTAAGTACTACATGTGGCAAAAAAGGTACATCATTTATTTGGATAAGAGTTGATGTGCGCCCAAAATATTCCCTTTTTAAGAAATAACCTTACCTCCAAATGACCTGAAAAATCAAGGTCGAGGTGATACTAAAAGTTACCAGTTGAAAATTATTTTAAAAATCAAGATGATTGTTGTATGTTTCTCAGAAATGTATAGTTAAAAATTAAGAGTAAATTGAAATCAAAATTTCCCGATCGTTACATAGCTGGTGTCAACAATATGTATTCCAATCTAAAAAAAGACCTCCTCCAAATGACCTTTAATATATTAAGATCAAGGTCAGGCTCTAGGTTACCAGTTGATATTGAAACCTGTCCGAAAAGATAAGATTCGGTCAAGATATTCCGGATATGTGATTGTTCTTAGATTCTCAAAAGTACGGACTAAAAAATTAAGAGCAGATCAACTTTAAACATACTTCTGGTCACAAGACTTTTATCTATTTTTATTGTTAAAGTGAAAAATATGCATTCCCCTTTTAAGAAAAATGTCTTTATTTGCGAATGACCTCAATAGTCAAGTTCTCATTCAAAGTCTCCCGCAAAAAACATACATCATTTGTCTAAAACTTTTTCCAAAATAATGGGATCCAATTAAGATACTTCATTGTCTCAAGATAAATGACACTCTGTATAATAGGAAAACAAAACTATTTGGAAAGTCTACAATTTTCAACTTGGCAAGAAAGGAAAACCGCTTGTCTGTGCAAAGAAGCTGGAATTTTAATTAACTTCAACTAAATTTACGACACTTTAATTTATTTTTAAGATAGCATTTTATTTGTAATAAATATTTTATTATCGGTATGGAAGTAGCCACTAATTTTTGATTTTTTTATAAAAATGTGTTTCTAATCGAGAAAACTGTTTTATATTTTTAAAATTACTTATAANTTAAAGTTGTTATCGTATTCT
The DNA here is from genome assembly GCF_000699045.2 of Agrilus planipennis. Lineage (NCBI taxonomy): Eukaryota > Metazoa > Arthropoda > Insecta > Coleoptera > Buprestidae > Agrilus > Agrilus planipennis. Next base: position 168,978 of record NW_020439506.1, on the reverse strand, counting down.
GCGTTCTATTATTTAACCACCTCAACATCAGGACACACAACGAGACTAAAATAACATCACCGTATCTCATCAGATTTTGAACAAAGCTGCCTCGAGAAACTCGAGACTAACCTCAAGAGACACCATCACGTAGGAAGATAGGGATCTTATTATTATAAATTAGCGACTCGGGTTGAGCTCGCTCTGATAATATATTGTGAAAGAACATTAAGAATGAAAAATACGCTACCGACTAGAAAGCCAAAGGTTTCATGTAAAAAAAATCCTTTTATTTCTGGGCCACTTCGTTTTTATTTCCTTACTCAGCTAAAAATAAAACCTAAGAAAAAGTAAAAGCACAATTGCTACGAAAAAGAGGTGGAGAAACGTTTCTCATGCCCTCCATTTTTTAAATAAGTATACTTGACTTCGAATTTGATTCGATTGTTAAAGGTGTATGTTTGGAGCGCGGCGCTGTACGGATGCAAAACATAGATGTTGCGTGACGGAAAAGAAAAGTTTAGAAGCGTTCGAAATGTGATGTTACCGGCGAATGATAAGGATATCGTGGATAGAGAAAGTTAGAAATTAAGAGTAATAACCCCCAGTCCTTCACGTCTCCAGCACAACAAGAACAAACACAGTAAAAGCTCTTTATTCGCGGGTTATACGTTCCATAAATATGCGGCGAAAACAGAAACCGTGGATATGGAATACGTTCTAAGGTTCCAAAATGAAACCAATATGTATCAAAATAAAATCAATGTATTGATAAATTCGCAATTACAATTAATCGTTATAGTCAGCTTTAAACAAGAGTTTAAAAATTAAGTGATTTTTTCTTGTTTTGAATTTTCAAATTAGTCCACCCGGTTACATCTTTTATAAAAGCTACCTCAGCACGACCAACAGTACTTAGTCAAAAGAAGCCGATACATTAAGGGGATTCAGAAGTACATGCGCAGTAGAGTAAAAACATGCTTATCGGTTCTAGATATCATAAGTTTAATGTTTGTAAGAGAGGTTTGAAATTTTATAGTAAGGTAAATAAAGCTTTGTTCTAAAGCCTGTCGAAGGCCATTTTTTCTTTTCTTAATTTCTATTGAAAATACATGTCCTACAAGAAGCATCAACTTAAAGCACTTGTAAAGGCTATTGATGACCATATTACTGAAGACTAGAAACGTGCCGAGTAAGTGTCAACCTTTGTCTATTACCATACAAAAAATCAAATATTTATCTCGCAACGTTAAATCACAATGTTTAGAATAGAAACCCATATTTTCGGAAAAATTCACAGTAGGCACGAGCGGTCTGTTGCGGTCAATCCCCTTAATAAATGACAACGAAATTTTTCTGTTTACCGATTGCATCCGCGATTAAAGAAATTTTTAGCCGCGAATACAGGCACTCGGTTGCAATTTTTTTACCAGCGAATAATGAAAACGCGAATAAGGAAACCGTGAATAAGTAACTTTTACGGTACCTGTTAAGTGTTCTACACGGTCATCCTCATCCTTCTATCTCCTATCACCCCCCTTTAATAGCACAATTACAGAAGTGTGTAACAATCATATCACATGATGAAAAATATGCACAATTATGTTTGTGTCGAACAATCTGTCATTTTAGGTTAATATAAGTATATAAATCAACTATCGGTTATTATTTTATTAACAAAATGTTATTAATTAGTTAGTTACACTACTTAGGTTGATTCGTAAGAACACTTAAATTCAGATTTAAATCCTGACTATGTAGATATATCAAATACTGACTATATTTATTTAAATTCCGATAATTTACTACAAATACTAGTACTGATACTAGTATTTGAGTACTGACATACTTAATAAATAGGTACTTAAAAACTGACAAAAAAGAATAAAAACACTAATCAATAAAATACAGGGCTAAATAATCATCATAAGTCGTCAGTCCTAAAACTGGTTGGATACGCACCTCCACTCCTTCCTATTCCCTAAAACTAGAACAGCCCACATCCTTAACTATTTGCGAACAGTAATCTAATCTAGGTCTACCTCTACCCCTCCTAACTTCCGTTTCTGCCTCTAATATGTCTCTGACTAGACCTTCATGCCTGAGAAGGTGTCCTAC
>NW_020439506.1:156947-159897 GCF_000699045.2 Agrilus planipennis | reverse complement strand
TATTTATTAGACATAATGTATGTTTTCCAAAAATGTTAACAACAGGCTCGGAATTTATGGTTTTCTGAAATGTTCCTTTGTGTCCAATTAGCAAGTAGTAGGAATATACTTTATACTAATTCGTTTGAAACAAAAAGCAAAATGTCATCCCTATAAATTAGGCATGGATCAACATTTACATCCTGGTGATGCTGAACGCCGAATACTGTTTTGTCAATGGTATTTACAACATTACAATAAATCCATACATTAATGGATCTTTTGCAAACTCGTCATGTCCGATGAATCTTTTCAAAATTTTGCAAATGGGCTATTTTCAATTGCCGTTATAAAGAAAATTGGTCCGTAGAAAATCATTATTTGATTTCTGAGAGGAAACAAGAAGGGCCCTTTAGGATTGCGGTCTAGTTTTTCTTTTCTGGAAGACGCATATGTAGTCTAACAGCACGTCAGTATCAAAAATCCTTAAGAAAGTTATTTTATACCTAATGAAAAATTTTCCGTTAGCCCTTTAAAATTTTATTCGTTTTCAAGAAGACGGTGCCCCAAGGCACAACTCTGCGCTCTTAAGAGTATTTTTAGACGATAACTTTCTTTATCTGGATGTTTCAATTTTGAATTTTCTCCTATGGAGTTTCATGTCAAAAAAGATCTACAACACGCGATACCATCCTGTAGCAAACCTTCGTGCGGCAAGTGACTTAATTTTTCGAAATTTGATGCTTTTGAACGCTATTAAAAGAGTAACGAAAATGGGTAAATTTTACATACATAATTTCTTAAATTAGAAGTACAATAGATAAATATTGTTTTGTTTTGTTTGTTTGTTTCAATATTTGTATCAGTTAACAAATAATTAAATTGAGAAATAAAAAAAAGCTTTTAAATTAAGTTTAAGAGTATTAAATCTCTAGTATAATAACCACTTAGATGGGCTTTGTTTTTAATAAATTTCAGCCATTATTTACTATTTACTAATTGGACACAAAAGAAAACATTAGAGAATCATAAATTCTAAGCTTGTTTTTGAAAATAATTCCATGTAATTTTATATTTTTGGAAAGCTCACATTATGTTTAGTAAATATAAAAATGTTGTCCATTTAAAAAAAACAAATGTTAACGTCATAACTAAAAAATGAGAATGGTCATTTTATTTTTTTTTTAGCATGACGCGCCTTCACGACTTTTTTAAAAGAATGAGACAGGTTGGTCAAGTCGTGCTTGCATACCTTACTAATTAATAAAAAATTAATAAACGTATGTGGGACATATTAGAGTTGAGGTTTGAACCCTTACACAATTCCACCGAATATACCTGCTGCTATTATTTAATCAGTGAATGAAGGCAACTTGTACGTACTAATTGTGAGATTAAACAATTTTCAACAATGCCATTCACTAAGCATCAGTCTTTATCAAAACGTTCTCGTCCTTATTTCGAAACTGTCTTAAATTGTAGCTTTGATTAGTACTTAAAATAACAACTATGTGAAAAAAAATATGTAAAATTTCGAGACATCCTTCCCTAGTATCACTACATAGTATAAAACAAAATCGCTTCCCGCTATCTGTCCCTATGTATGCTTAGATCTTTAAAANTATATCAGAACATCCACAGAAAAGAAAACGAAATGTGTGCTGGGACACAAAGTGGAAGTTAAACTTCAACGGACAAGTGGTAAAACGAATGGCAACCGAAATTAAGTTATTAATTAACTTTAGTTAAACTTAAAAGTCGTTCTAAATTGTATAATCTACTTTCAATATTAGATTGAAGAATTTAAGTGGTTATATTGATGTTTGAAATATTTAAAATTTGAGTATGCTTTCAAAGAAATTTTAAAATGGAAAGCTAAGTGCGTTTCATGCCTTTTTAAACAGCGACAGTCACATCTTTTTATTGAATATAATTCCTGAGATATTAAAATTTTTGTAAGATATTACAAACGTCACAGTTCATAGAAATTACTAAATAACTCCAAAAAGGGAAAAAATATGCTTAACCAGCTGGACATTAAAATCGATGTTGAATTCAAAAATGTAATAATATACAGGACGTTCCATTTAAAATAAGGCAGCTGATGTATACTTCCGGTATATTCGGAACTCTGCCATCTATGAAATTAATTTCTGCATGTGGATGATTTGACCAGTGACATTTTTATTGGAAACGTTTTCTTCCAGTTTCAGCGACAAAACCGCTAGAGAGCAAGGCGCGCTTAATGAACTACCCTGTATATTTGATCTATTAATAGAATATGTTCGGTGGTTGCAGTATTCGCTCACTGCCCCATATATTCTTTCGGATTTTGTTGATGAATAAATCACCTTTTTTTGGGTTGTTGTTTATTTTGTACAATATAATACACTATGTACACTTACTAACTATTTGGTAGTATTTGAATATACTTGGTTAATAATTGATTACTTATTAATTGATTTGAATTGATAGATTGACTGTCGAATATTGAATGTAGGGTTTTGAATATTGAATCTTGAATGCTCAATTTCGAATGCTGAATTTTGAATACTAAAATGAATACCAAAAATTATCGTTGTTTAAATAAAGTCGGCACAAAATAGGCAACGCCTATCGTGCACCTTACCCCTTCGCCGTCGCTACGCACCCCTCCAGTATCTTCGGTACATTCCGAAGTGATGACGTAGCTACGGACTTGGGTTTTCCATTGATTACTGATATTGTGAGACCTACCTGGTCCGATCTCTTTGTTAAATTACCGAGTTTCCTATACTAAGAAACTAAAAAAAAACTTAAAAAACTTTTGGGTGTTTCATTCCCACCAGCCAGTAATGCTGGTGGGCGGGCAGTCCCTCCGGACTATGCCGGAAGGTAGGGCGGAAGGTCCTCTTCAGCCTGCTTTCAGGAATCGTGGGAATGGGTGGGTGGTGGTTCGGGTGAGAAAGATGAGACGGACGAAATGAAGACA
>NW_020439506.1:153522-156705 GCF_000699045.2 Agrilus planipennis | reverse complement strand
TTAAAATTGAATACAACTAGAAGAAAATACAAAGTGTTGACTATCTAAAAATACGAACAAAATTAAATATTTACAAAAATTACAAACCCTAACAAAATTGTATATATATATACAAATATTAATTGAAGCCGCAACAGAATATTTAAAAAAGATTAACCTTCTATTTTCATAACAGCTTATTGGTGGTTAAAATATTAGCATTGCCAACAAAATGTTGTCAAGATTTTAGTGTCTCGTAAGCAAAATTGACTGACTTATTGTGGATGTTGTTATCGTAAATATTTAAACGTTTCTGTTTCCTTTGGAATTAGGTCGCAATCCCGTTTATGGGTTAGAGTTGGCTGTTTGGAGAATAGTACCTACGATACACACTTCTGCTGCCCGTTACGCTTCTTTCCTAGAACACTCAATTTTAATTATTTCAGTTTTCTCTCGTAAATTTGTCGAGTTTGTTGCTTTGCAGTTAGGAATAGCAGTATAGCGTTGTTTCTGGAATGAATTTTGTGAAACAGGAAGTAAGGAATTTCAAAGCAGTAACCTGCGGTCGTTTTCAAAAATACGTTATACGACTACAGCGACGAATACATAAACAAAACACATAATCAAATATTGAATGAATAAATGGGTAAACTACTTTTATGACACTTTTGTGTTTTAAATTTTTACAAGGATACAATTGGAAATTAACTTTAAGCCAAATCGTTTTCTTTGGCAGAACAACGTAAAATTGATGAAAATAGATTAATTTCCTGTACTCAGCCGTCGTATAAATTCATTACATGGGCTTCTGTGGATCATTATTTACGTTTATTTCAATTTGATCCCGTAACAACACTTCAATTTCTGCTTTGAAAAAGAAAACTGTAAAAAGTCTACAAGGATAAATATTGGCAAAAAAGAACAACTTTTTTATAGACTAACAAATTTTATTTGCATCTACCTAAGAGTCCTTACGGTTTGTGCCTCTCTATGCGTGTATCTCTATATTCTCAAACTTTCATTTACATATGTATGTACCTGGTGAGATTAATTGCGGTAGATATATGGGAAAAGTGCTCCCACATGGACACGCTCTTTTCTTTTTTTCTATAACTGTTACGAAATAATAAGTAATTAAATTCAGCTCATGATTATAAAATCCCTTGGGGTAAGAACTAATTTTTAATATTTCGAAAAAATCATAACCTACATAAGTGACTTGACTCAAAGTTATGTTATGAATATTATATTTTTTTGACCAGTCCAGAATTATCATTGATGTCAAGGCTGTTTCATATTAAAACAAAATAATAAAATGTTCAGTTTCATTTTTTATCTATAAAAAAATGAACTGCTAGAAGGACCTCCTAAAGTTTTAGAGGAAAAGGTTGTGAGCCTGCCTTGGTAAACTAGAACGGTCATTGAAAAAGATTTAGGGCTGTGCCAACTATCATGAGTTGGGTTTTTGGAATCGTTCTGAAGCCCACACCGACAGTGTTAATCTGGGAGAGTGTCCCCCCCTCTTTCCGCCTCTAATTGGCAGCTAGAAAAATTAAAGGGCTTGATGCTATCCAATGAGTTACTCTTCCACTGTGGCTCTGTGGATGCTTCCTGTCATTAAACCTTTCGAACTGATACTATCAAACGGCTCCATCATAGGTCCTTAATTATATCAGAACATCCACAGAAAAGAAAACGAAATGTGTGCTGGGACACAAAGTGGAAGTTAAACTTCAACGGACAAGTGGTAAAACGAATGGCAACCGAACCCCAACAAAATATTTTCTTCAAGTTTTACGGGCAAATCGTTAATATACTTGTCCAATTTGAAAACCTGCCCTTAAAAATTCTAGTAAAAATTTTGTTGTGATTCGTTTTTCCACTTGTCCGCTGACGTTTAACTTCTACTATGAGTCCCAGCACACGTTTCGTTTTTATAGGTTTACTGCAAATTATGATTTGGTTTTTACACAGACCGCAAATAGATGCATTGATGCTCAGCCACGTGGAGAGCAGAGGTAAGAAAACAACAGCTGAGCACAGTACACGCCGCCAGACTCCACGCTCTCCGCGCGGCTGCGCATTATAAACATTTAGTACAGCCGTTACCCTCTTTCCGTCGCCTGAAGTCTTTCTCTTCCTCCGCCGCTGCCCCCTCTCACCAAGCGATATACCGTCTATCACCTCCACGCGGCCGTAAGCCTCGTTGCACATTACACGTTTTCGCCCGCACGATCAAAAGTCGTACGAGTTTATATCGTGGTGCAGTTGCTTTCCCACTGTACGATTTTAAACGTAGGTATCACACGATTTGTAACCGTACAAAAACATTATTCAGATACATACGCTCGTTGTCATCATTTCTGAGGAAAGTATTGTACAGTGACTATGAATCGGGGGCAAATTATAGCTTGGTTATTGTATCTAAAAAGACAAAGGCGTAAGCGCCTTCATTGGGTGCATCATATTAATCTGAAACGTGAGGAAATGGGGTTATTCTACACCTTGTTTGAAGACCTGAGAAATGATGAACGGAAGTTTTTCAACTACTTTCGTATGTCAGCTGACTCCTTTGACGAACTGCACGGCAAACTGCAGAATGTCCTTCAACGGCAAAACACACAATTTAGAAATTGTATACAACTTATTGAAATGCTAGCTATAACTTTAAGGTAATAAGTGTCTTTAACACCGACTGCTTTTACTTCCCTCGCAGAGGGAGGTACTGTAATCTTAAAAAAAATCATCTTCCGAGATCATTGCTTATTTTCACGTTGTAGAATCTTTAAACCACGAAATACATATTTGTTTTCCCAATACCGTCGGTCAGTCTGACGGCCTGTCCGTCTGTCTGCTGGAAATTGCTGAAAAACTAATTTTTCAACGTATATTAAATCGCAAAAAGAAACACAACTGTAAACTGTAAACAACGCGAATTAAATGGTAGTAGTAGAGACGTTCCCGTACGATTGAAACCGTCTAGTATGAAAGGGTGCATTTGGCCCCATAGTCCACTAAGCGAAGATACGATACGGCTACCGTTCATCTGTAGTGGCACTGGACAGCTGCAACGCGATCAAAAATCGTGTCCGTGCCGTAACCGTATAATGTGAAAGACCACCATACTCTTCATAGGAGACTAAAAATATTTGCCCGTACGATTTATTCCCGCACGGGCGAAAACGTGTAATGTGCAACGAGGGT
>NW_020439506.1:144227-150761 GCF_000699045.2 Agrilus planipennis | reverse complement strand
TATATCGCATCATTAGCAGTCTTTATCAAAACGTTCTCGTCCTTATTTCGAAACTGTCTTAAATTGTAGCTTTGGTTAGTACTTAAAATAACAACTATGTGAAAAAAAATATGTAAAATTTCGAGACATCCTTCCCTAGTATCACTACATAGTATAAAACAAAATCGCTTCCCGCTATCTGTCCCTATGTATGCTTAGATCTTTAAAATTACGCAACGGATTTTGATGCGGTTTTTTTTTAATAGATAGAGTAATTCAAGAGGAAGGTTTATATGCATACATACATGTATAATATAGAAGAGAAAAACTGATAATTTTAGAGGTTTCTAATGTGATGTAAATAAACACATTCTCTTGCGCTCACATTGCAAACGCTGGCTGAACCCTACGAGATAGATCAAAATGATGTACTACAGTATTGTACACCTTAAAAAGGTCTACAAAAAAGTCTGCGATGGTACAGGCCGGACGAAGGAAGCTGGCGAACGGTCGCACAGGTATTTGCCCATTTCTGACCTGTTTGGGTCACTTGGAACCTATACACAAATAAGCTTTCAGATATTTATTTTAAATATTTAATCTACGCTGCTGATAGGAATACTGAAGAAAGAGGGCTGTAACTGTTATACCTAAAACTGCCTACTTTTGCCACCGCGCATCCACGCCATTTTAAAATTTCCGCCAGCTTTCAGCGTCAGGCCCGTATATGCCTTTATCTTATTATTATGTTTTTTTATCCTTCCATTTATAAGAGAAATAATGGCTTACTTACGAAGCGATTTTAAGCAATACAGCATTAATCTTTATCCAATTAAGTACTTTTAAATACATTGTGTATATAATATAGATCAATATGGCCCTTTACAGCATGTTATTTAAATGAAAATTTTCGAAGGTATTACAGATTTAAAATGCTGGACATAACGGTTGCGGCGGTACCGGCCGAGGGGCCGGTTTGTATTGTTTAATGACAAAAAAGCTGTTAAGATTGTATATAATTTTATTTCTACATTCTGTAGTATATTTAGTATGAGCATTGCACCCGTGCGCAGCTAGGGCGGGTCGCTACTTTCTAAATAAAACTAAAATATTGGAGAAAAATCATGGAGTTTAACTGTGAAATATACATTCAACTATAGCCATTTCGAATAGGTATACCATTACATAGTAACCATAAATTCCTACTTACGTTAGTAGTTCAATGTAAGTACATCTAAATTTTAAAATTAAAGTCAACGCCTTCCATAAGATTATATCCATGGGCCTCTATTTCTCCATTATTCAATTAACTATCGACTAAAACAATTTGAATTTTTCTAAGGTTAAATTCAATGTATTAGTGATTTAATTTTTTGAATTAACTTTACCTACTACAGGTAACCTCAAATAAATGGGAAAAGATTGTTACTGTTGTCATCTCTCGCGGGGATTCGAAATCGGGACCTTTGGCTTTACGCACCACTGATCTGACCATTATGCTACGAGAGGTGGCAGCAGCAACAATGACTCTGTGACGTAAGTACGTTTCGTCGTTGTTGCTGCTGTCAACTGTCGTAACTTAGTAATCAAAGCAGTGGTACGTAATGTCTTGGGTTCGACTCCCGGCGAGGGTGTGACAGCGGCAACAATTTTTCCTCATTAATTTGAGGTATTTGTAGTGGGTGGAAATTGAATTAATTTCACATTAATATAGATAATATAATATAATTACAGTTGTAGTTATTTTAAATAAATCAATTATTTGATTAAATAATTTTAAATTAATTGTTATTGCATGATATGAAGTTGGTAATTTATTTTATTACATATGTATTTACTGTATGAGATGTGAATATAACTTTCGTCTTTATTCTCTAAGTTTTCTAACTTATTGAAGAAGCCAAACACTAAAGAAGTATATTAAGGTAAAAAAATATTTTTCCGTTTTCATGGTCGTAATAAAATAAAAACGCAATTTATGGAAACGTGTTTGAAGCCGTAGGCCCTGTACGGCCATGAAGCACTGATATGGTCAGTAAATACATATGTATATAAATTATACTTTTATAGTCAACTACTGTATAAAATGCTAAAAGTGTGATGCTGAAATATAGTTAGAAAAAGCTTTGTTTGGTATTGTTATTGACTAAAAATGTTAATGAATATTCACAAGTTTTAACTAACGATAAAACAGTTATTATTATGTCCCATGCACGATTAAATTTACTTTTTTAAGTGCCTTGAAATTTTTTATGATAATACTTAGTTTTTATTTATTTACGTATACATTTGTATGTACTGTATAGGTACAAAAAATAAAAAAATCGTAAAAGTATACATAGGTACCTATCTGCATAACACAAAGACATTCAAATACATATGTGTATATCAAACAGCGAACAATCCTTAAAACCTTGTTCTATTTCTTAAAATGTATCTTGGCCACACTTACAATTATATTAAATACGTGAAGTAATAACCTTTATATCTATTAATATGCTGAACACATTTTGTGTCCTTTGCTCTATTTCTGTTTAAAAAGCCAACGGCCCCTTTCCTTGTTATATTTGGGTACAAATTTCCTCAAGCGAAATTCAGCGATTACCGGTACCTACTGACAATAAATACACGCATGCGTATTAGGATGGGTCTTATTTCGGCAATTTTCAAATTTTTATGCTCCCTGGGACTCACAGGAAATTTCAAAACATTTTAAAAAAAGGACGTATACCAACTGCGGCATAACATAAAATTAACCTCGCGGAGACATATTCAAGTGGGGCAGCGCGGATATACCAACTGCGCCGATTTTACCTATCTCCCGTGTATCTATGTACAGGTCTGACAAAGGAAGCTGGCGAGCGGTCGCGCAGGTACTTGCCCATTTATGACCTGTTTGGGTAAGTCACTTGGAATCGATTCACAAATAAGCTTTCGGTAGGCGTAAATTATAGTATTAATACAGATAGGACAGTAGCGTACTAGAAAATAATGTAAAAACATGACTTATCAGAAAGAAAAAATTAACCTATTGCTTTTGTTTTATAGTTAGTTTTCACATTCACTGTCATCATCGGAGTCTCTATCACTGTCACCAACATCAACAATTAGTTCTTCTGTTTGTATGTCTATTACTTACTCACTGATCCCTGCTTTTAAAGATTTAATCTACGCCCCTGATAGAAATACTGAAGAATGGGGGCTGCAATCTTTATACCTAAAACTGCCTACTTTTGCCACCGCGCATCCACGCCATTTTAAAATTTCCGCCAGCTTCCAGCGTCAAGCCTGTACCCTGTTACACGTAACAGGTATAGAAGCATAAATACGAATACTATTGGGATCCGTCAAATGGGAGGAGCCTAAAAACATGGCGTCGATTAGGGAAAATTTATCGTAGTTCCTATAGTGTACCATGCAATTTCCAAATTTTTAAATTACGATAAAATGATAAGTATTGACACAATATGTGACTGGGCTGACACAAAGCCTCGGAAAGGAAATTTCGTTNAAGTAGAAGTACAGTAATGTTATAGGCCTAATATGTATGTAAGGTTAAAATATTACATTTATTAAAAAGTACTTACCAAATGTATTTTTCTCTGCATCACTAATGCTCTCAAAATCTGGTTTCACTGCCAAACATACTTCCTTCCAGGCATTTTTTGTTAAGATTCGATCTTTATATATATCTAAAGTTTTGTCCCATAACACAGGCTTTGCTTCAATAAGAGAAATTAAAACTTCAGCGTCCATTACATCCATAATCACAGAAAACCCGCACAAGAAAACACAACAGCAAACAACGCGAATAAAATGGTAGTAGTAGACAGGTTCCCGCACGATTGAAACCGTCTAGTATGAAAGGGTGCATTTGGCCACGTAGTCCACTAAGCGAAGATACGATACGGCTACCGTTCATCTGTAGTGGCACTGGACGGCTGCAACGCGATCAAAAATCGTGTCCGTGCCGTAACCGTATAATGTGAAAGACCACCATACTCTTCATAGGAGACTAAAAATATTTGCCCGTACGATTTATTCCCGCACGGGCGAAAACGTGTAATGTGCAAGGAGGGTTACGCTTTTTCATGACAGAAAAAATCGTAATACCCCCCGTCTATATAGAAGTTTCACTTCAAAAAAGGTGGGATTATAAGAGGTACCTATTAGATGACCCTGACTGCACAAATACCTTTGTTCTTATCAGCCTATTTACCAATGAGTCTTGAAATACGCAGAGGAGTGGATTTAGCATTTATAATTCCTGAAGTGGTAATAGATATTCACTACTACATTTCGTACTTTCTTTCGGTTGTAAGAATAATATCTAGTCATACTCGGCCACGCTTGCAGGTGCACTGACTTTGGAAATGCTTTAGATGATCTTCCAGGATATTCGGCAAAGTCGAAGCTATTAGAAGACTACCACCAAGCTCTCAACAAGGTGGTCTTGCTTTGGGTCGCAGGTGGCATGGAAAGAACGAGCTTGCACATATACTTGTGAAAGCGGGTGCTTAGTAATACTTCATAAGGTCAGAACAAGCTGTTGACATTTTTGATAGCCTCATCAAGCAGGAAATTGCAATATGAAGTGTGTGAGGATTGGGAAACACACCCAAGATGTAGGTAGGCAAAAGTCTTCATCCCCCTATAAACTGGAAATAACCTATTCTCATTTTAGGCAGGAAGAAAACCACTCTTTTGGAAATCCTGCATTACCACAGAAAAAAACTGGGTTCTTCCTGTCGTTTCTGTGACGATGAAATAGAAAATGCTAGCCAAATCTGCCCGCGACGCTTAAACAGTCACTAAACGGAGAAAACCAAGGGAATCCCACGTTATGGGGTCCGATTAAGTCTAAACAAAACAATAATAACAATTTGAATCGTAATCGTTTACCACAATTTCGGTAGCTCTTTTGTCTTGTCTATTCCTACAGCTACGATTACACACATTTCTGGACTTCTTACAATACACATATAATCTTCTTGGTTTGTGAGTATGTCATGAATGCGCTCATTTCTTTATTTAGTCTTATATTAAATGAGTAAGGGAGCCGACATTAAGTTGAGTGTATCTAAAATACTAAAAAATGGTCCTACAATATTAAAAAAGCATTCTATGTTGCTGTTTTCGTGGAGGTTGCTACTTTTTTTGTGAAATTAAAGATGACCAGCAAAATTTTCATATTTCTTTTGGTTTTTGAGATACAGGGTGGATTTGAAAGCACCATCTTTGAGGTACCCCTCGTATCTCAGTTATTTTATAACTTACCAAGAAGTCAAAAGACATTCTTATAGAACTTTTTCCATAAAATGCAGTGGCGTAGTCAGCTTTTTTCTAGCACCTTCCGTTCTTCAGTTATGACGCAAATATATGTTTTTTTACGGAAGCCCTGTATATTATTTTTATATTTATTAGACATAATGTATGTTTTCCAAAAATGTTAACAACAGGCTCGGAATTTATGGTTTTCTGAAATGTTCCTTTGTGTCCAATTAGCAAGTAGTAGGAATATACTTTATACTAATTCGTTTGAAACAAAAAGCAAAATGTCATCCCTATAAATTAGGCATGGATCAACATTTACATCCTGGTAATGCTGAACGCCGAATACTGTTTTGTCAATGGTATTTATAACATTACAATAAATCCATACATTAATGGATCTTTTGCAAACTCGTCATGTCCGATGAATCTTTTCAAAATTTTGCAAATGGGCTATTTTCAATTGCCGTTATAAAGAAAATTGGTCCGTAGAAAATCATTATTTGATTTCTGAGAGGAAACAAGAAGGGCCCTTTAGGATTGCGGTCTAGTTTTTCTTTTCTGGAAGACGCATATGTAGTCTAACAGCACGTCAGTATCAAAAATCCTTAAGAAAGTTATTTTATACCTAATGAAAAATTTTCCGTTAGCCCTTTAAAATTTTATTCGTTTTCAACAAGACGGTGCCCCAAGGCACAACTCTGTGCTCTTAAGAGTATTTTTAAACGATAACTTTCTTCAAAGATGCATTTATACCTACGGACCTGTAAGATGTCCCCCTTATTCTGATGTTTTAATTTTGAATTTTCTCCTATGGAGTTTCATGTAAAAAAAGATCGGGAAAATGACCGTTCAAAACAACATTTAAATACCCTTTACTTCCCTCTTCTGTTTCTCCTTTGTTTTTTCTTAAATTGTAAGTACGATAGATAAATATTGTTTTGTTTTGTGTAAAATTCGTCAATAGTTTTATCAGTTAACAAATAATTAAATTGAGAAATAAAAAAAAGCTTTTAAATTAAGTTTAAGAGTATTAAATCTCTAGTATAATAACCACTTAGATGGGCTTTGTTTTTAATAAATTTCAGCCATTATTTACTATTTACTAATTGGACACAAAAGAAAACATTAGAGAATCATAAATTCTAAGCTTGTTTTTGAAAATAATTCCATGTAATTTTATATTTTTGGAAAGCTCACATTATGTTTAGTAAATATAAAAATGTTGTCCATTTAAAAAAAACAAATGTTAACGTCATAACTAAAAAATGAGAATGGTCATTT
>NW_020439506.1:124085-138412 GCF_000699045.2 Agrilus planipennis | reverse complement strand
GTTCGTTTCATGCGAGTTGCTATGTAACGAAATCATGCAACGGATGTCCCCCCTCTACTCGGCCACGTAGTCGAGTTCGTAGTGGGGATCGCTTGAGTCGTGAGCGCGCTTCAATGCAACGTTCGTTACAGGCAACTCCGGCATGTATAGTGTAAAATTTAAATTCATAGTGTACAAATAATACCATTAAACCAATTCCTTAACCCCAATCCCGGTATGTTTGTGTGTTTGAAGAAGTTTCACTTTAGTAGCGTGTTATATAATTTCACGTTGTATTATTTTTTTTCTTGCCACAATAGATGTTTAAACATAAGAAAATTAGTAAGCCTCTCAAAATTGAGCTTAAAATATGAACTCTTAAAGGTATAGGTACAATTTTACATAAAATGCAATATGCACATTAAGAAGTAGGTATTTAAGAATCACGTAGTTTAACTCATAGGAATAGGATATGTTTACATACAGAAATTTATTGCATTGGATATTGTATATAAACATGTAATATATTATACGAAATTCATTCATGGAAAATATGTTTTTATATATTCGCTAGTTCTTTTATACATAAACACTTCACTGCATTTACATCGGTCATTAAATTGTTGGGATTTTATGGTTAACTAATTATCCTTCCACTTCGAATGGGTCAAATAATACCGCAGTGCCCCTTAGCAAAAAATTGCCACACTTGCTAGTGTTTTGTAAAGGATCGCCGCAGTTGGTATATTAAAAAAAAATATATATCTACCTTAATATTAATATATAGATATCATCTATATCAAAGTAAATTTTCTTTCTGAATTAAATTGAATTTTCGGCATTAAATAATTAATTATTTATACCGGTCAAAGGGATTGTTAAATTTTCACAGATTTTTAGATATTACGATCTTAGAGCTAGAATAAAAATTCAACCATTTTTTCCAAAATTCGAAAAGTTAATATTGAACTATTATTGTTAATCCTAATGGCGTCAAATTATCCTTTTCTCCGAAATAAATAAAGTTGGCAATATGTTTTCAAAAGTCTTAAAACTAATCTCAATAATTCTCAAAACTGATAGACTAAATCTCAAACTTTAAGTTAACTAAACTAAGGTGCTAAAATTGAATTCTTTCTACACTGAACTGAACTGAACAGAAAATTTCCTGGTCGCTCCAGGCTGTTGGTTGTGCAAAATAAATTAAACAAAACAATAGACGAAATTTATTTATTTTGCAAAAACTCTAATATTGTATACCTAGCTTAAAATCTGTAAAAATTTTGAGGCATAACTACTATTAGAGAATTGACGTCTCCCAAGAATAAGAAATAGTTGATTATTTAATGCTGAAAATTCAGATGGAAAATTTACATTACATTTAGCGCATGTCGTCGCGGATTAATACGTATTAAGACAGAGACTTGAAATTTAAGCAATATTTTTGTATCTGTTTCGAAACCTATGAGCACCTGAGAGAAAAATAATTCAAAAATTAAGTATAGTACAGGTAATCTTGTCGATTTTAACACACATTCCAATGAAATAATTTAGTTATTTTTATGGTTAGGTATATACATAAGAAGCCGCCGGATTACATAATAAATTTTCTTGTTGTAGTAAAGGCATTGTATTTTTAATCTCCTACGGCTTTCAGGTGATTCTTATTCAATGTATCTCATAAATATTCTGAAGAAATACCATTAATAAAGTATATACAGATGGGTGATAAATGACGAGTATAAACAGATAATTATTCTATTTCAGTTTGAAAGCGACGCTCATTTTAGAAAAATTTAAAACGAAGGCGTGCGTATCGTTCATATTATAACGATTTATATTTCGAAGCAAATACTAAAAAAATGTTTAGAAAAGTATCAAAAAACATGCGCCAGTCGAAAATTCACAGACCTCTCATATCATAGGCGTATTGAAAATTCCTAACAGAAAAAAAAGACATAAATACATGTGCACTAGATTTTACTCGCGGCTTCGCTGGCATTTATGTCCCAAATTCGTGTCAGAGATCATCGACGACCACATAAAACTAATTTTCTATCCCTCAGGAACAGCATTTTTTCTTTCGGATAAAACGCAATACTCTATGTCCTTATCTGTACGGAGCGGACTGAAAGGTTCGTAGGCTGACCCATAGATATTTCTACTAGTATCAAATCCATATGATTTTTAGTTAACCCTAACCTTCAAAAGACACGTGTATAAATTTGATAGCTGTTGCACTATTAGTATCTGAGTTATAGCATTTTCAGTGAAAGAACTCTGTTGTTTGAAAAAGAAAGTGCTGTTTCATCAAAACCGTGTCACAAATCAATGAAATCGATGGCAAAATTCCATGAATTGGGCTTCGAATTGCTTCCGCATCCACCGTACTCTCCAGATCTGGCCCCCAGCGACTTTTTTCTGTTCTCAGACCTCAAGAGGATGCTCGCTCGACAGAAATTTCGCGCTGATGAAGAAGTAATCGCCGAAACTGAAGCCTATTTTTAGGCTAAAGACAAATCGTATTATAAAAATGGTATCGAAAAATTGTATGACTGCTATAATCGTTGTATTGCCCTCGAAGGGAACTGTATTGAATAATAAATTGAAATTCTATCAAAAAAAATAATCCTAATAATAATAAACTATGCTAGCCTACGAACTTTTCAACCCGCCCGTTACGTCACACTAATTTCGTGATTTTTTGTCCCCTCTCTCGTCCTTGTCAGAGTTGGTCACATTTGTGAGCCTCCCCCTTCCCTAGTGTGACGTCACATATTTTGTAATTTTACGTATAGAAATTATTAAATTAAAATAGCAGCTCCGAAATTAGTTTTATTTCCATTCAAATTATTTTATAATATAATCAACATCAAATCAAACATTTGTAAATTAACAAATCAATTGTAGTGTTTTCGGTTAGTTTTTGTACTATACAAATATGGCGCGATGAAATAAAAAGAAAAAACACTAACACAGAATTCGTTTAACACTTTTAATAAGTACAGGATGTTCGGTGTCCATGCGTTTGATATTTGTATATATTTTTTAGTGTTTTGACGTGACAACGTCTTATAATTCGATAGAGCCGGCTGCACGCACGAAAAAACATGACTCATGCTGCGTTACCTCGCTCTGAGGCGTTCCATTTAAGGCTTGAAGTGCAAGCGAGAGCGCGGAACGAGCGACAAAGAGGCACAATCGGCCTCCGCGTTCGGCAGCGTTCGACATCTGTCTCTCTCCTACTTGAGTGAGCGATGCGTCCGCGTGGACAGCTGCTATACAATAATACATTTCCATTTACCTCCTTCTCTATATCCATACAAAATATCTATCAAACAAATAAAATTAAAATTTTCTTTTGAAAAATGAAACCATTCTATCAGTATTTTCTTATGACGTTGTCACGTTCAACTATCGTCAGTAAACCAACTTTACAGACAACCAATTTTTTTTAGTTTGAATTTATTTTGTATATATCTGTATATCATGTAATGTATTGTGTCATTTCAGCGTAACTTCAAATTGTGTTAAAAACAGCTTTGGGCCTCTTTATTACACCCTTCAGGTAGGTATCAAACATTGGGAAAGTCTGAGTTCCCAACTACGTCACATCGGACTCTTTCTGGGTACCTGAAGGGTGCATAGCAACAACAGAAGCATTGACCAAGGGGTGTGTTTTACTTAGGTGCGTGTTCTATTTTGGTGCAGACTATTTAAGTCCTAGACGAAAGATAGAGAGCATTCAATTCAATACAATTAATATTCATATACAAATCAATTCATATTCACAGTTCAATTTCAAAGTATTCAAATTCAACCATTCAATTCATATCCAAATCAATTTTATCCAACTCAATCAAGTAGTGTAAATAGTATGAATAAATTGTAAAAAGAAAAGCAGTCTTTAATTCGAAGTGTATAACCAAAAGAGCCTTCGCCGGGTTACAGCCACATACATCATCAACTAACAAAAATCAAATCATCACATCAAACACAGGAGAAGGTGAAGAAACTAGTTACAATACTATGGAACAGGAATAGCGAAGATAACCACAAAAATGACAATAACGAAGATAACAATGTATACGAAAACTTACTAAGTATGATAGCTGAAGGAAAAGAAATAGAAAAACTCACTTTTAAAATCGAAAGTAATTGTATTTATTGTTAAAGTTGTCGAAGATTGATACGGAGAAGGGTAGTTTAGAAGAAAAACAAAGTAAAGATACTGACGGTAAAAGTTTTCAGAAGTAAATAGAATGGAATGTTGTTGAAGGAGAAATCAGATTGTTAGTAAATACAAGTCAGAGTACATGCAGGTATAAGGGTTCCAGGTAATGAAGCATGCTCAAGAATTCGAAGTTAAAATTGAAAGTAAAGATTTAGAAAGAAAATAAATTTTAGAAAACAAATTCAATTATTAACAATACATACATATCGCTACAGTACCCTCAATTAATACAAACAAAAAAAATCTCATTCAAGCTTGATAGCGATAGGTGAAACGAACCTTCCTACCTGACTGAGTAACTGTTGGTTGGATTTGATCCTGGATAGGTTCCTCGGACTGCATCGTTTGNTCTTCTCATTCTCATCCCCTAAAATTATTTCCGCCCTACTTTCCGCCCTTCCCTGTACGATTCTCGTTAAAATTTTTGACGCATGAACACCAGCCAATTGATAACCGGCGCGTGAGACTAATAGACTAGGGGTGAACTGGCTAACAAAACAATCTAAATCTTATGCCCATACAGATAGAATTGGAAATATTTCTTAGTTTTCCGTTAATAGTTCAAATTTGGCATTTTAACATTTAGATGTATAAAATTTTGAAAATGAGACGTCACGAAACTTAGGATCCCTCCCACTCCTTGTCACACAATGTCTCACTTCGTCGACCCCTCCTCCGCTCTTAACGTGTGGCATATTTTATGGATGACCCCTAAGGCGTGAAATCGACCCCATAAAATAATTTTTTTTCCATCCCTCATGAACAGCATTTTCCTCTGGATAAATAATTTCAAGATGATCGATTGAGTAGTTAAGGCGCGAAATCGACCAAATAAAAGTAGTATCCCTCGGAAAAACTATTTTTTCTGAATACAAGGTACCCTATGTGTTTTTCTGTCCCCTGACAATGTGTGTACAAAATTTCATGATGATCGGTTGAGTAGTGAAGGTGTGAAAAGCCGACAAACAACTCACATTCGCATTTACAATATTAATTAGAATGTTACCACCTCATTACCAGAACCGGGCAAACTTTAACTTCGTAGAAGCTGCTACCTGAGGTTAGTTTCAGTCACTCTATACCCTTCAATGAGTACGAGAGAGTAAGCAATAATGACCCATATTGCTTTCTCTTTTTCTTCTCCCTTCCACTCGCATATCAAGCCCCTTCATCCCGTAGACGAGCGAAGCCACTCTCGCAACTTCAATAATATCTACGAAAATTTTCGTTCACCATACTATTGGGTTTGGCTATGGAAGAGGGGACTCACCTACGAAATGGAAGGGATAAGAAAAGGAAAGAATCATCTCACTCGCACTCGCACGATCACTGAGGAGCTTCTTGGCTATACCTGAGGAGCACTCGGGAGTCAAAAGAGTCGAGTTTACCCGGCTCTGCTCTATACCAACAGGCTCTGAATAGCATCATGATTTGTATCACCGTTTGTGATTAGTTGGTAAATCAAGAAAAACCAACAACCGGGACGCGAGCTTTAGATAGAAGACATCTGGGTGCTCCCTTAATTATGATACTGCCCAAAACGGCAAAGGAACGAAACTGACCAAAAGAAGGAACAATTCTTTCAAACGAAAGGAGAGGTTATAGTACGTACCAGAAAACATCTCCAGACCAATCTCGGGCCAAATATTCAAAAAATTATTGTAGCATCAGATTTAATATCGAAAAGTTATTGTTTACAAGTAAATTACAATTTATACACAGAATAATGATACCGACACTAATTATTCACTAGAATTTACTGTCAAGCTGGAATTTCATTAGCATTCTTCGCATGTAGGTACTTAAAATCTCTGAATTGTTCTCTCTATAATTTCGCGATTTCGGCAATGCCATTCGGGGTTGAAATTTACAAGAATTTACATTAGTTAAACTAACGACCTACAGCAAACAAACTCACGTAACAAAACCCAAGTGAGCTCAGATAGTTGCGTTGTTAGGCGCAAGACATCGGCATTATTCAATTATGGAGTATTATCTTTTCTGTGTTTATTTACATTTACTTGTGACTCCGATCTGTTCCTAGACGACTTTATTTCTCGTGAGATAGGTCCCATTTACATACGCAAGCGAAGTTTTATGTAATACCTAAATTGCTAAAGATGAAAAACAAAAATACATTCAAGTGAAAAAATTAATACAAAATGTAACAAAAAACTATGTTTAAAAAAATAAATGTGTGCAAATTCTTAAATTAAAAATTAAAGAAGTTTCACTTATATGTACAAATAAACTTTATTGATTTATTTTGCAAACAATTTTTGCTTAGTTGTAATTTTGGGCAAACTTATTTCAATTTGATGAATTTTTGAGTTTCCACTTTGATACTGCAAGTATTTCCATAAAAAGTTTCACTTTTACAATTTTTGTATCTTCATTGAGAGTATCTATTGTATGAAAATAAATAGGAGTAAAACAAAAATACTGGTATGCAAGGGAAGAAGAAGTAGGGAAAGGGCGAATATAAAGATAGGAGACGAAAAATTAGAATAAGTGGCCGATTTTAGGTATCTAAGAAGTCAGAAAGTCAGGACGAAAGGAGTAGTAGGGATATAAAGCAGAGGACAGCGCAGAACGAGTCGCCTTCAATAAAAAGAAGTTACTTTTATGCTCGTGAGCGGTTAATTTAGAAATTCGAGAAAAATTGTTAAAGGTGTATGTTTGGAGCACGGCGCTGTACGGGNTCTTTCCCTACTTTTTCTTCCCTTGCATACCAGTATTTTAGTTTTACTTTTATTTATTTTCATACAGTACTTATCAGTCAGTACCGCTTCCATTTTATTTAAAGCTAATTTTGGGCAAACTTATTTCAATTTGATGAATTTTTGAGTTTCCACTTTGATACTGCAAGTATTTCCATAAAAAGTTTCACTTTTACAATTTTTGTATCTTCATTGAGAGTATCTATTGTATGAAAATAAATAGGAGTAAAACAAAAATACTTGTATGCAAAGGAAAAAATAGTAGGGAAAGAGAGAATATAAAGATAGGAGACAAAAAATTAGAAAAAGTGGCCAATTTACGATATCTAGGAAGTCAGATAACTCAGGAAGGAAGGAGTGGTAGATATAGAACATAGGATAGAGCAGGGTCGAGTTGACTTAAATAAAAACAAATCACTTCTATGCTGGTGAACGTTTAATTTAAAAATTCCAAAAAGATTGATAAAAGTGTGTTTGGAGCGCGGCGCTGTACAAGAAAAGGGGACTTTATTGAAATCAAATAAGAAATAGACGAAATATGTAGGCTAGTAAGTCACCTTTTCAGGCATGAAGAGCTGGTCAGAGATATATTAGAAGCAGAAATTGGAGTTAAAAGGAGTAGAGGTAGACCTAGATTAGATTACTCTTCACAAATAGTTAAGAATGTTCCAGTTTTAGGGAAATACGAAGATTAGCTTTGGTTAGAGGAGGTACGTGTCGACTGTAGAACCAATCGTAAGACTGACGACATTATGATGATGATGATAACCCGCAAGAATATTTTTTTAATTGCTACTTAATATGTATGTCTGTCTCCAAAGCTTTAATAATATTAATGACATGGTCGGTATAGAAATTAAAAAGTAAAGGTGACAATGTGCATCTTTGCCTAACTGCCTTCCACTGACTTTACTACGATATTGGTTAAACTCTGTAAGTACTTGACGCTCTTTATATCCCTACAACTTATTCCTACAACCGTAGTTATGTTTAGCGTCTTTTCTCATTTAACATTGTCAATTTTTTTCTATACCTACGAATCCTATATTCATATGTATACGCTGTTTCTTTTTTCTGTTGTTTTCTCAGTTAATATCCGTAAAGCTAATATGACTTTGTGCTTTCTCTTCTCATTCTCATCCCCTAAAATTATTTCCGCCCTACTTTCCGCCCTTCCCTGTACGATTCTCGTTAAAATTTTTGACGCATGAACACCAGCCAATTGTTCTAAAATATATATATGTACAGTACATAATCCTTAAAGCTTAGTGTCAGTAGCTATTCCCCCAGATTATGAAAAAATGTTTCTGTGCGCTTCACGATTTCAGAGGTGTGGCATGTTGTTTGATTGTGCTAATGGAAGATTTTACTTCGTTTTACACAATTTTAAAACAAAGGCTGTTTTTCTAGAGCAAAATACCCATTAATTTTAATACACTGTCCTACGCATTTTAACGAGTTTACTGTCAATGCACAGATGCTAGACTATAATAGACCAGGAAGGACATTACAAAATATGCTGATAATTTATAAAACAAAACCACGGCATATGAAAAGTGAAGTTAGGTTAGGACGATACAAATGCCTCACCACGTAGCTGCGGCGCTTGCAAGTTACAACATTTTGAACAATGTTGTAAATGTAAATATAACCTTTTATGATTTAACCAGTAAAATTTTGAATGTTTAGAAAAAATAAATTGAGCGAAATGATGTCGCCAAACCTAACAGCGCAGTGGTCCGGCTCGTCCACTCTCTCGAGTCCACTAGCTAGATCACGATGTTTGTAATTTTGTTTTCATGATTTTCTACATTGTAAAATTTATACGTGAATTTACTTATGAGTACATATTGACAAAAATCACAATGCCATAACGATTTCGTGGGCCATTAGTATTATTTTAATTGATAATCTAATCTATATCCTCTGAGCATCGCTTTCAGCATTTTGACGTCAGAATCCATACCCGTAAAAGATGGCTGTTTGGTAGAATATGCAGAACTACTTATAGAGTGCTATGCTCACACATACACACACCTCCCTCTGGCTTTTCTCTACGTCATTAACGAAGCACGCTACCCTACCGTCTAGCATGTGCGACGCAACTTCGGATAATCCAATGTTTTGGTACTTTACCATTAAGCTATTCTAATGGATTATAAATATTTGCTTTTCTATAATGTTTCTTTTTTAAATACACGGAATATTACAGTTGTACTATATTTGCTGCATTTCCCATCACTACTTACGCTCTCTTCCATTATCTTCGAAAATCAAGTTCCACCTTCGGTATTAGCCTTGAGATACGACTCAAAGTGCCGGAAAAAAGATCGATATACCGACATATGTATAATGTAAAATTAAAATTGAAAAACAGCATTCTCTAATTTTTTCAATTATCAATTAGCGTTAAATACACTAAAGAATGTAGGAATGAGATACATAGATATAAGAGTGATATGCAATTTGTATAAAGAGCAACAGGAAGTTATGGAGGTGGAGCAGCAACGTGGAGAAGTAAATATTAGGGAGGAAGTGAAACTGTCACCGCTACTTTTTAATCTATACATCGAAGACTAGATCTACATATTAGACAGGATAACTGTAAAGGTAGATATACAGGAGCAAAAAATTAGTATGCTTAGATTTTCAGATGATACAGTAGTATTAGTATCTAGCAAAGAGGAGTTAGAGATAGCCTTCAATAAAATGAAAGCGGTATTGATAAAATAGTATTGTACGAAAATCATCATCATAAGGTCGTCAGTCCTAAGACTGGTCGGACACGCACCTCCACTCTTTCCTATCCTGCACTAATCTTCGCATTTCCCTAAAGCTAGAGCAACACATATCCTTTACTATTTGCGAATAGTAATCTAATCTAGGTCTACCTCTATCGCTTCTAACTTCCGTTTCTGCCTCTAATGGCTCTGACTAGACCTTTATGCCTGAGAATCTCGTCTATTTCTTATTGACTTCCATAGAATCCTCTGTTCTCCAATTCTTTCTAATATCTCTTCATTTCTAACCTTCTCTATCCACTGTATCCTCATCATCCGCCTATAACACCACATTTCGAACACTTCTAACCTTTTCTTTCCCGCCGCGCCCACCGTCTATGTTTCGCACCTGTACAGCGCCGTGATCAAAACATACACCTTTGATAACCTGTTTCGAATTTCTAAATTAACCGTTCGCGAGCATAGAAGTGACTTCTTTTTATTGAAGGCGACTCGATTCTGCGCTATCCTCTGCCTTATATCCCTACTACCCCTCACTTTTATTTATTTTCATACAGTACTGTTTTGTCAGTACCGCTTCATTTTATTTAAAGCTATCTTTAACTCCTCCTTGCTAGATGTTAATACTGCTATACCATCTGCAAATCTAAGCATACTAATTTTTTGCCCCTGCATATCTATATGAAAATAAATGAAAGTAAAACCAAAACACCTGTGCATGCAAGGGAAGAAAAAGTAGGGAAAGAGCGAATATACAGATAGGAGACGAACAATTATAAAAAGCGGTTGATTTTATGTATCTAGGAGGTCAGGTAAGTCAGGATGGAAGGAGCAGTAAAAATATAAAACAAAAGATAACGTAGGGTCGAATAGCTTCCAACAAAAAGAAGTCTTCTATGCTCGCGAACAGTTGATTTAGATATTCTAAAAAGATTGTTAGAGGTGTATGTCTGGAGCGCAGTGCTATATGGGTGCGAAATATGGACGGTAGATGTGGTAAAAAAGAAAAAGAAGCGTTCGAAATGTGGCGTTACAGGCGAATGATGAGGATACCGTGGATAGAAAATGTTATAAATAAAGAAGCATTAGAAACAATAAGAGAAAAGAGGAATATGGAAATCAATAAGAAATGGACGAGAATAGCTGGTAAGACACATCAGGCATGAAGGGCTATTTAGAGACATATTAGAAACAGAAAAATGAGTTAAGAAGAGTAGATGTAAACCTAGATTAGATTACTGTTTACAAATAGTTAAGGATGTGGGATGTTCCAGTTCTAGGAAAATGCGAAGATTAATTCAGTATAGGAAAGAGTGGAAGTGCGTGTCCAACCAGTCGTAGGACTATCCGCTTCTTGTTACCACTAGCATCCTTTGCTATTGTTCCGCATTTTCTGGACCAAAAGTTTAGCTTCAAGGGGTGTCTCCTCTTACTCCAGCCTTACAGATGAATAGGACTAACTTTTAGGCATAAATGTAACACTCTTATATTAACAGTTTCTGTAAGAGGAAACTGTTTCGACGAAGTAAAACAAATACCTAGTGTCTTGTGTTCTCTGTCCTCCGAACCCACAGCTCAACTTTCAAGCAAATATAAATTTTGCTACTTCAAATCGCAAAAGGTTATATATTTTTACAATATGTTCTAAATGTTTTAAGTTGTAAACACCCCAGCAATGTGGTATTATTGGTACCATCCTTTTTTCAGATGTATAACCTTAACTTTTCATATACTGTAATTGTGCTGCAAATCATCAGCAAATACATGCCCCCTAGTCTAGGACAGAGCCGGGCAAACTCAGCTCTTTTGCCTCCCGAGTGCTCCTCAAGGTTAACCAAGTAGCTCCTCATTGATTCTGCGAGTGCGAGTGAGATGATTCTTTCCTTTTCTTATCCCTTCCATTTCGTAGATGAGTCCCCTCTTCCATAGNCGTCTAGCATGTGCGACGCAACTTCGGATAATCCAATGTTTTGGTACTTTACCATTAAGCTATTCTAATGGATTATAAATATTTGCTTTTCTATAATGTTTCTTTTTTAAATACACGGAATATTACAGTTGTACTATATTTGCTGCATTTCCCATCACTACTTACGCTCTCTTCCATTATCTTCGAAAATCAAGTTCCACCTTCGGTATTAGCCTTGAGATACGACTCAAAGTGCCGGAAAAAAGATCGATATACCGACATATGTATAATGTAAAATTAAAATTGAAAAACAGCATTCTCTAATTTTTTCAATTATCAATTAGCGTTAAATACACTAAAGAATGTAGGAATGAGATACATAGATATAAGAGTGATATGCAATTTGTATAAAGAGCAACAGGAAGTTATGGAGGTGGAGCAGCAACGTGGAGAAGTAAATATTAGGGAGGAAGTGAAACTGTCACCGCTACTTTTTAATCTATACATCGAAGACTAGA
The DNA here is from genome assembly GCF_000699045.2 of Agrilus planipennis. Taxonomy (NCBI): domain Eukaryota; kingdom Metazoa; phylum Arthropoda; class Insecta; order Coleoptera; family Buprestidae; genus Agrilus; species Agrilus planipennis. Next base: position 126,311 of record NW_020439506.1, on the reverse strand, counting down.
TCTACATATTAGACAGGATAACTGTAAAGGTAGATATACAGGAGCAAAAAATTAGTATGCTTAGATTTTCAGATGATACAGTAGTATTAGTATCTAGCAAAGAGGAGTTAGAGATAGCCTTCAATAAAATGAAAGCGGTATTGATAAAATAGTATTGTACGAAAATCATCATCATAAGGTCGTCAGTCCTAAGACTGGTCGGACACGCACCTCCACTCTTTCCTATCCTGCACTAATCTTCGCATTTCCCTAAAGCTAGAGCAACCCATATCCTTTACTATTTGCGAATAGTAATCTAATCTAGTTCTACCTCTACCGCTTCTAACTTCCGTTTCTGCCTCTAATGTCTCTGACTAGACCTTTATACCTGAGAATCTCGTCTATTTCTTATTGACTTCCATAGAATCCTCTGTTCTCCAATTCTTTCTAATATCTCTTCATTTCTAACCTTCTCTATCCACTGTATCCTCATCATCCGCCTATAACACCACATTTCGAACACTTCTAACCTTTTCTTTCCCGCCGCGCCCACCGTCTATGTTTCGCACCTGTACAGCGCCGTGATCAAAACATACACCTTTGATAACCTGTTTCGAATTTCTAAATTAACCGTTCGCGAGCATAGAAGTGACTTCTTTTTATTGAAGGCGACTCGATTCTGCGCTATCCTCTGCCTTATATCCCTACTACCCCTCACTTTTATTTATTTTCCTACAGTACTGTTTTGTCAGTACCGCTTCCATTTTATTTAAAGCTATCTTTAACTCCTCCTTGCTAGATGTTAATACTGCTATGCCATCTGCAAATCTAAGCATACTAATCTTTTGCCCCTGCATATCTATATGAAAATAAATGAAAGTAAAACCAAAACACCTGTGCATGCAAGGGAAGAAAAAGTAGGGAAAGAGCGAATATACAGATAGGAGACGAACAATTATAAAAAGCGGTTGATTTTATGTATCTAGGAGGTCAGGTAAGTCAGGATGGAAGGAGCAGTAAAAATATAAAACAAAAGATAACGTAGGGTCGAATAGCTTCCAACAAAAAGAAGTCTTCTATGCTCGCGAACAGTTAATTTAGATATTCTAAAAAGATTGTTAGAGGTGTATGTCTGGAGCGCAGTGCTATATGGGTGCGAAATATGGACGGTAGATGTGGTAAAAAAGAAAAAGAAGCGTTCGAAATGTGGCGTTACAGGCGAATGATGAGGATACCGTGGATAGAAAATGTTATAAATAAAGAAGCATTAGAAACAATAAGAGAAAAGAGGAATATGGAAATCAATAAGAAATGGACGAGAATAGCTGGTAAGACACATCAGGCATGAAGGGCTATTTAGAGACATATTAGAAACAGAAAAATGAGTTAAGAAGAGTAGATGTAAACCTATATTAGATTACTGTTTACCAATAGTTAAGGATGTGGGATGTTCCAGTTCTAGGAAAATGCGAAGATTAATTCAGTATAGGAAAGAGTGGAAGTGCGTGTCCAACCAGTCGTAGGACTATCCGCTTCTTGTTACCACTAGCATCCTTCGCTATTGTTCCGCATTTTCTGGACCAAAAGTTTAGCTTCAAGGGGTGTCTCCTCTTACTCCAGCCTTACAGATGAATAGGACTAACTTTTAGGCATAAATGTAATACTCTTATATTAACAGTTTCTGTAAGAGGAAACTGTTTCGACGAAGTAAAACAAATACCTAGTGTCTTGTGTTCTCTGTCCTCCGAACCCACAGCTCAACTTTCAAGCAAATATAAATTTTGCTACTTCAAATCGCAAAAGGTTATATATTTTTACAACATGTTCTAAATGTTTTAAGTTGTAAACACCCCAGCAATGTGGTATTATTGGTACCATCCTTTTTTCAGATGTTTAACCTTAACTTTTCATATACTGTAATTGTGCTGCAAATCATCAGCAAATACATGCCCCCTAGTCTAGGACAGAGCCGGGCAAACTCGGCTCTTTTGCCTCCCGAGTGCTCCTCAAGGTTAACCAAGTAGCTCCTCATTGATTCTGCGAGTGCGAGTGAGATGATTCTTTCCTTTTCTTATCCCTTCCATTTCGTAGGTGAGTCCCCTCTTCCATAGTCAAACCCAATAGTTTTGCGAACGTAGTAACGAAAATTTTCGTAGGTATTATTTAAGTTGCGAGAGTGGCTTCGCTCGTCTACGGGATGAAGGGGCTTGATATGGGAGTGGAAGGGAGAAGAAAAAGACAAAACAA
>NW_020439506.1:117466-122907 GCF_000699045.2 Agrilus planipennis | reverse complement strand
CAAACCCAATAGTTTTGCGAACGTAGTAACGAAAATTTTCGTAGGTATTATTTAAGTTGCGAGAGTGGCTTCGCTCGTCTATGGGATGAAGGGACTTGATATGGGAGTGGAAGGGAGAAGAAAAAGACAAAACAAAATTATTCATTACTGCTTACTCTCTCGTACTCATTGAAGGGTATGGAGTGACTCAAACTAACCTCACGTTGCGGCTCCTGCGAAGTTAAAGTTTGCCCGGCTCTGGTCTACGACGCTAGACGCTATGTCTGCTATGCATGTTAAACGCTCTGCGGGTATATCTATACTCATCATATTATATAGTACGAGAGTGTACGCGTGAATATGTGCTAAGACAAAGGGCGCAACTGCGGTATGTAAGCAGTTTCTGGAAAAAGGAGTTTTTTCATGTAAAACAATTTAGTTTGGTTGATAGATAATATTAAATATAAAAGTGCATTTTTGATTTTTTCTTAACACTTACAAATGTGCCGTCTGAGGGAGGGCCTTGCGAATGAAGTCTATCGTCGTCAAGGATATTATTAATTAACATGTTTTCGTCCGTCATTTGTAGAACTGCTCACATGGTATCGTCACATGAACACCAGGTCCTCCTTAAACGCAAACGCTTTTCTGTACGAAATTTAGAATAGGAGCGAGACATCCTTGTAAGTTACTATCCACGTTTCAATGTTATGATAAGGACCCGTTTTCCACTAACACTAACTATAGTTAGAACGTTCAAAATTGGCATAGCCTGCAATAAAACTATCGCATTTACTTTCCTCTTTCAACTCACCGACTAGACTAGAGCGGTTGCTGACAGAACGCTTGCTTTTACTCACGACAGACGTTATAGGGAATATCGTAAACACAGAAAAGAGATGTCACATAGGAATTGCAATGGACACTAATTGATGGGTAACAGAAAAAATGCAGACAAGCAGAATCTGGGCATGTTGCCAGTATCGGAATTTAAGGAATGTTCAACTTTCTCAAGAATTCAGGATTGCAAAGACGCTTGTTTAAAGATATAAGTCCAACCAGGCAATTATAAAGCCGACCCTGACCTTTGCGTACCTAAGCGACCTCTAACCGTTACACCGCTTACTGTTATTCGGTTATCCCTTTTCCATTTGTCTATTGGGATCCGTCAAATGGGAGGAGCCTAAAAACATGGCGCCGATTAGGGAAAATTTATCGTAGTTCCCATAGTGTACCCTGCAATTTCCAAGTTTTTAAATTACTATAAAATGATAAGTATTGACACAATATGTGATTGGGCTGACACAAAGCCTCGGAAAGGAAATTTCGTTGAAGGTGAGCGTGTTTTTAATGCCAATCACATTATAAAATTCGGAAATAACAAATCCGGAAGCTAGCCTTCAAATTCCGTCAAGTTTACTGCCTACTTTTTACAAACTTCGGATTTAAAAAGTGATTCACGTTATATAATTGGTGAGGTGATTCTGGGTGATTTAAGCAATATCATATCAATGACTTGCACGTGCAAAGCCGATTTAAGAGAACGTTGCAAACACATTATTGCAACTTTGTTGTATTGCAGCAGGTAGGTTCTTAACCTCAAAATACTTATATCGTATCATTAGAATTGTGTTAAATCAATTACACAGGAATAAATAATTTCTCACTTTATAATTTTAGTATGATTCTAGTTTTAAATATTAAGGTTATGGCTGATGGTAAATACTTGCTGAAATATAATCATGTGCATTAAAATGACGTGAACAAATTTTTATTCCGGAATTCACTTCTTTGATACCTACTGCTTTCATCCAAGCTTCTATTAGTTTACTTTTTTCTCTAATTTTCCGAATATATTTTTTACATATATAAAACGGTTAGTTTTTATTGGAAAGTAGTTAATGTAGGTGAAGAGTGAAGATCTATGTCTGAAGTGCTATTGCAGCTTTTCACTGAACATATTAACTTTTTATTTGATTTAACTTTAGAAGAAAACTTCGTCGACTCCATCATCAAAAAAATTTTTACTTTTTTAACGTGTTTTATTATTTTAATAAACAATTTTACAATTTGCGTGCACAGTTCCTATGTAAATTTTTCCCTCATTTGAGTTATAAATTTTGCCACCAGATGGTGTATGCCCATTTGACGGATCCAAATACTACTCATGAAGTATTTCCTAACTTAACAACGGCGTGTTCAAAACGCAGCAAATGACTACAGTCCCAAGTGGAAACAAGAAAGATGATACGTACGTCTATTCTCTGAGATAATTTACTGCGGACTTGGCCAATTTTCATCATTCCAACTATAGCAACCTACTACAAATATTTTCACTTTGATAAAAAGCTAAATAATTTAATATCATCGTAACTGCTATTCGAAAATACTTCATTTCTTTTAGCCTTGCATTATTTTTAAATTTTATTTTTGTTTAAAATAGAAATTCTTATCATCTATTCTTTTTTCAAATTACACTAGCTCACGGGAAATTAAATTTTACGATTTATTACTGCAATTCGTAAAACAATGGACTTTAACTACATCGATTTCTGTTTAATATTTTGCATATATTTATTAACTGTAAATATTTGAAATCTGTGGTTAAAATATCTTGTAACTTTAAACGTTGTTACTAACCGAAAATAGTAATAGGTATCGTAATACATATGTTAGCTTTCGCAGCTATATTTTCCTTTTCCTTTTACTCCGGTTCTAACGTTAGGTTATGGCTGAAGGATTAAAATTCAAAATATACCAACCTTCCCTAGTCTAACCCATATACTTAGTACTCCTATATTGCTAGTAGGAGTCTAGAAAAAGATGACGACATATATGTATGTCTCCCTCATTTAGACTTTGAACGTTGTGCGCATGTCTGAGAAGCTACCACGCATACGATAACTTGTCTACTCTAACTACATTATAAGCTTTGAGAGATGAGAGCATTCCTCACTACAGTCGCAACGCTTGCGCATGACGCATCAAGTATAAACGAGTGAGAAGAAGTATGTAGTTGCTGTCTCTCTTGCTCGACATCGCCGCCACTTACGGGGACTAGCAATATAGGAGTATGGTCTAACCCAGAGCCGGGCAAACTTTAACTTCGTAGGAGCCGCTACCTGAGGTTAGTTTGAGTCACTCTATACCCTTGAATGAGTACGAGAGAGTAAGCAGTAATGATCCATATTGCTTTCTCTTTTTCTTCTCCCTTCCACTCCCATATCAAGCCCCTTCATCTTGTAGACGAGCGAAGCCTCTCTCGCAATTTAAATAATACCTACGAAAATTTTCGTTCGCAATACTATTGGGTTTGGCTATGGACGAGGGGACTCACCTACGAAATGAAAGGGATAAGAAAAGGAAAGAGTTATCTCACTTGCACTCGCAGGATCAATGAGGAGCTCCTTGGCTATACCTGAGAAGAACTCGCGAGTCAAGAGAGTCGAGTTTGCCCGGCTCTGGTCTAACCCAGGTTTTAAAAAGTGAAAGATATGTAGAGGTCTAACACATCGAAGTCAATGTTTTATTCAGTAGGAGGATTTTTTTCCAACTCCCTAACATACCTGTTCTCTTCCGCACTGGGACCTTTTTCCAAACAATTACCAAAGATTTTTTAATGTTAGGTTCCTTTCTCCAATTTTTTTTTATGATTTTTGTTAGTAAAACAACGGAAACCTAAAAAGTTGAGATTTTCCTTAATGTTTTTTAGATACACATTGAAAATTGCAAGTACTTATTAAGGACGTAAACTATGTAACATCAAAGTATTGAAAATGTTTATGATGCGGTACTTATTTCGAGCTTTCAAATGTTCGTATTTATAGATAACAGTACATATCTATTCTCGTAAATCAGCACCTTGAACATTATTGTTCTCAAAATAAACCTTTTCTGCGTGTGATGTTTATTTTTCGGTCACGAAAAGTCACTTAATCGAGTGGCGTTAGACATTAACATTTCTGTTCTATAATTTTGACATTATTTACAAATGTGCTAACTTAAATTACGAACTCCGAGGTATGCAAATAATGTGCAACAGACAATATGTATTTTATTTTTCAGTTTTATAATAGCATAAATACTGCCTAGCGGGTGAAGGTACATCACGTACGTCGTCAACTTAAAATCTGCATGACTATACACGTTTTTGATACTAAAATTTTCTCGCAAGCATAACCAATAATTTTGATCTTTATTCGGGAATGAATTATTTATTAATACATATTTAATGAAATAGCAAGCCCTCTTATTAAAGAAATGTATTATATGTACCTACTAGCCCTCTACTAACAAAAATATGTTCTTTTTTATAAGTCTTCAGTGGCGTAGCCGAGATTTGTTAAAGAACGGGAATCAAGGTAAAAAAAATGCTGAAAAACGTATTAATATAATTTAATGCACAAACTGAAACTAAAATTAAAAAAGATCTGTCCGAAATATTTACGTTGCGTTAATTTCTCTAATTTTTTTTTATTATCCCCTAGCATTCCACCTTTGAGATGGAATATTTAAGTGATACCACCCATGAGGTATAACTTTTTGTAACCACTTTTACATCCGCACCACCAACATTCAGCAGGCAGATCAACCCCGGTTAGTTCCATAACTCGTCATAATACCGCTCAGGAGGGCGCCACTCGGAATCCGTCGGACAACTCACCAACGCTACGTTACTACGGAAGGATACCCTCTCTCAGTACCACCATCCCTAGCAGTACCGCGCTGAGCTACCCCTACCTAGGCGAGGGTGAATAAAAGGAGTTTCTCGCTCTCACAATAGAGAGAGGGAACTCTACCTCCAGCTCCTCTAGCAGCTTTCCAGTTGATGGAACCGTGAAGTGGGAAAAATAGAGTAAGAACTCTCCTTCTAGTAGCTTTCCGAGATTGGAACCCTTGGTCAATGAAGAAAGAACAACGGTAGTGATCAGTGCGATTCATAGGACCTAGTGACAAACTTGCGAAGCTGGAAACATTGAAAGACTTTAGTTAGGGATAGACCCTTTTGCAGGCTTTTGGATTATTCCTTCCATAACGGTTTTCTCATTTAGTTTGTATAAGTGACACCTGTTCCTTTTGATCAAGTTAGACTGTTCATTTACTGCACGTTTATTTGTTAATGATTTTAGATTAAGTTTTCATTGTTATCTGCATACCAATAAGTTACCAAGTCTCACGCGGGCTCACGTTAAAAGATAAAAACACCAAAACAATATTGAGGTTCTTAGGCTTTCACGGCCGGCGTCTATCGATGCTGTGTTTTCTTCCGGGCTTTTTGGCCGTGGTCCGTGGAATCTTGCTTTTCCAGACGTTTTCTAACATAAGTTACGACTCAGCACCTGCCCGGTCACCACTGAAGATGCCGTCAGCAAAGAACGGCGAAACGTCTGGAAAAGCAAGATTCCACGGACCACGGCCAAAAAGCCCGGAAAAAAACACAGCATCGATAGACGCCGGCCGTG
>NW_020439506.1:112347-114398 GCF_000699045.2 Agrilus planipennis | reverse complement strand
TGTTTTATTATTTTAATAAACAATTTTACAATTTGCGTGCACAGTTCCTATGTAAATTTTTCCCTCATTTGAGTTATAAATTTTGCCACCAGATGGTGTATGCCCATTTGACGGATCCAAATACTACTCATGAAGTATTTCCTAACTTAACAACGGCGTGTTCAAAACGCAGCAAATGACTACAGTCCCAAGTGGAAACAAGAAAGATGATACGTACGTCTATTCTCTGAGATAATTTACTGCGGACTTGGCCAATTTTCATCATTCCAACTATAGCAACCTACTACAAATATTTTCACTTTGATAAAAAGCTAAATAATTTAATATCATCGTAACTGCTATTCGAAAATACTTCATTTCTTTTAGCCTTGCATTATTTTTAAATTTTATTTTTGTTTAAAATAGAAATTCTTATCATCTATTCTTTTTTCAAATTACACTAGCTCACGGGAAATTAAATTTTACGATTTATTACTGCAATTCGTAAAACAATGGACTTTAACTACATCGATTTCTGTTTAATATTTTGCATATATTTATTAACTGTAAATATTTGAAATCTGTGGTTAAAATATCTTGTAACTTTAAACGTTGTTACTAACCGAAAATAGTAATAGGTATCGTAATACATATGTTAGCTTTCGCAGCTATATTTTCCTTTTCCTTTTACTCCGGTTCTAACGTTAGGTTATGGCTGAAGGATTAAAATTCAAAATATACCAACCTTCCCTAGTCTAACCCATATACTTAGTACTCCTATATTGCTAGTAGGAGTCTAGAAAAAGATGACGACATATATGTATGTCTCCCTCATTTAGACTTTGAACGTTGTGCGCATGTCTGAGAAGCTACCACGCATACGATAACTTGTCTACTCTAACTACATTATAAGCTTTGAGAGATGAGAGCATTCCTCACTACAGTCGCAACGCTTGCGCATGACGCATCAAGTATAAACGAGTGAGAAGAAGTATGTAGTTGCTGTCTCTCTTGCTCGACATCGCCGCCACTTACGGGGACTAGCAATATAGGAGTATGGTCTAACCCAGAGCCGGGCAAACTTTAACTTCGTAGGAGCCGCTACCTGAGGTTAGTTTGAGTCACTCTATACCCTTGAATGAGTACGAGAGAGTAAGCAGTAATGATCCATATTGCTTTCTCTTTTTCTTCTCCCTTCCACTCCCATATCAAGCCCCTTCATCCCGTAGACGAGCGAAGCCTCTCTCGCATACTTAAATACTCACCTACGAAATGGAAGGGATAACAAAAGCAAAGAATCATTTCACTAGCACTCGCAGAATCAATGAGGAGCTACTTGGTTAACCTTGAGGAGCACTCGGGAGTCAAAAGAGCCGAGTTTGCCCGATATGGGAGTGGAAGGGAGAAGAAAAAGAGAAAGCAATATGGGTCATTACTGCTTACTCTCTCGTACTCATTGAAGGGTATGAAGTGACTCAAACTAACCTCTAGTATCGGCTCCTACGAAATTAAAGATTACCCGGCTCTGGTTTAGAGGTTGTTTAGGCAGCCAAAAGATCGGGATCGGCTTTATAAGTGCCTGGTTGGAACTATATNATATTGTGTCAATACTTATCATTTTATCGTAATTTAAAAACTTGGAAATTGCACGGTACACTATAGGAACTACCATAAATTTTCCCTAATCGGCGCCATGTTTTTAGGCTCCTCCCATTTGACGGATCCCAATAGACAAACTAATTTTTTTCCATATTTTTACTTCTTTCAAATACCTTGTACTACTTTTTCTCTAAAAGATTAATTTATACTTTGGAGGAGGAATAATTTCAGCATTTAAGACAATTATCGTATCGGTAAATATTGGGTTGTTCGGAAAGTCATTTCGTTTTTTCCCGACAGAGAATTTAATTGTATTCTTTTGCACCCAACTTCACATTTAAGCCGTATAATTTTTATATGCTTTGAGAGCTCATATAGCAAGGCTTGTGTGTGAAAAATTCCAATTAATTCTACGCAGTAGTTTTTGGTTGGTGCCCTTTTAAATATGGAGAGCGATAAGCAGCATTTTCGAC
>NW_020439506.1:95345-109986 GCF_000699045.2 Agrilus planipennis | reverse complement strand
TTATCGAATAAAGAAGTGATAATTAAATACACTACTGTTTATATTCTTATTATGTTACAAAACATGGTATTATGCTAAAGAAGAAATCTATAACTAGTAGTTTTTGGTTTAAGACTTGACTCTAAATTTTGATTAGTTATTTGGCTTCTTAGCTTGCTCTTTATTATCTTCATGGAAGAGAAAACTTACTCGCACGAATATGTTGATCCTAAGATTGTCAGCATGTTAAAAGCCATTTTTTTTTGTCGTAGCATTTCGAACGACTATTCCAAGTATCGCAAATTACTACCTCCGACTCAAGGCATCCCTTTTAGAGCTGTTCACTTATGCCGGGATATCAAAAGACATTTTGCCTTTCTAGCTCTTCTAAGCTACTATATAGACTTGTAAATTTCGAACTCCATCTATGCTTTTTAAATCCAGTAATTAGATTTCAAATGAACCAGCATTGATATTAAACAGAATAAAATTTAGTTCTTTGCTGTTTGCTTTCAGAGGATTCGCAATAATGAAAGCCGAGATAGTCTTATTTATTTTGAACTGATCAAATCGTTCAGCAAAGATATCCTTAATTTTTTTATTGTTATCGTGGAGTAACCATCAGTATCAACAAAAGCAAGTAGTAACATGCTCACCTCCAAATCTTCTGCCAAAAAGAGCAAACCAACTGCTTCTTCCTATTATGAAAATGCAGCTTTTCTTTTTCTTGAAGCCTTAGATTTTGAGATGCATTGTAAAGTCAGTCATAAAGTGCAAGTCNAAACAGAATAAAATGTAGTTCTTTGCTGTTTGCTTTCAGAGGATTCGCAATAATGAAAGCCGAGATAGTCTTATTTATTTTGAACTGATCAAATCGTTTAGCAAAGATATCCTTTACTGTTTTGATTGTTCTCGTGGAGTAACCATCAGTATCAACAAAAGCAAGTAGTAACATGCTCACCGCCAAATCTTCTGCCAAAAAGAGCAAACCAACTGCTTCTTCCTATTATGAAAATGCAGCTTTTCTTTTCCTTAAAGCCTTAGATTTTGAGATCCATTGTAAAGTCAGTCATAAAGTGCAAGTCTCTTGTTTCAGGTATACGCGAGCGTTGCGTGTCTGTCCGTTCCGCTTTAGCTTTAATTTTTTTAAAGGAACTTAATGAGCCGTACGCGGTTCGCGAGCTGTGATTTACCGACCCCTTGGCTAACCCATTGTTTAAGAGGGCTGTGATGTAGCGACTAATTACTTCGAAAATTGTGCCATTATTACCTCAAATAAAAAGGTTAAGGGTTATAAGGATAGTACTTATAAGCCGTCTGTCAGTAATTTATCGAAATCAGCAGACGAAAGTCTCGATTCCGATCTTTCATATCTCGTCAGCACATCATAGGCAATTATTTACTTCCGACAGTATATCGTAATCTACTGATATCTGCTGCTAATTGAAGTTCCTACTTCACATGCTAGAAGTTAGATGAATATCTTACTAAGGTACCTATTTATTCAACTCAATCAACAACGCAGCTTGTATACGTGATAGGTGTGTAAACTAAATTTATAAGAACATAAATTAACACTCATCTGAAATTTCGTAAATGACTTCATTTTAAACCGGAAACATGTCAGTTTAATGGTGAATTAAAAATGTGTAATCATCTGTTTACTTTTTACTTAAATCGTAAGATAATTCAATATGATAATTAGTTAATACGTTGTATTACAAAACTTTTGGCCTGTATGGCAAAATCTCCGCCCTGAACATTTAAAATTGACGACGTATGAACTGATTTTCACGTAATTTGCAAACAAATATTACATTACCACAACCAAATTGTCACATTTGCTTACTATTTTCGTAGGTAGCTTTTTCCAGACCTACACCATGTCAATTTCACGATAACCTTTCACAATCCAACAAAGAAATTCTGCCGAAACTGCCAGACGCGAGTCGCAATTTCGATCTTGTTGGATATCATCAGCGCGTCGCTTCGACAGAACACACACCAGCTCTACCGGCTGCCTTATCACAGCGCGTTTTATGAAATGAAAAAACGCCATTTGTAGTGTAATGTTACATTTTAGTGGAATTTCAATATGCTCAACAAGGTCCAATTAAATAGATGGATATCTACTTGCTGAATTGATCCAACAAGATCGAAATCGAGATCCGCGTCTGATTGTTTCGATTTTCTTCGAATTTCTTTGTTCGATTTTCGTAACGTGCCTATCACGTAGTGATGAGCTACACCGTGGATTCAGTTCAGCAAGTAGATACAGGCCTGACGCTGGAAGCTGGCGGAAATTTTAAAATGGCGTGGATGCGCGGTGGCAAAAGTAGGCAGTTTTAGGTATAAAGATTGCAGCCCTCATTCTTCAGTATTTCTATCAGGGGCGTAGATAAAATATTTAAAAGCAGGTATCAATGAGTAAGTAATAGACATACAAACAGAAGAACTAATTGTTGATGTTGGTGACAGTGATAGAGATTCCAATGATGAAAGTGAATGTAAAAACTAACTATAAAACAAAAGCAATAGGTTAATTTTTTCTTTTTGATAAGTCATGTTTTTACATTATTTTCTAGTACGCTACTGTCCCATCTGTATTAATATTACAATTTACGCCTACTGAAAGCTTATTTGTGTATCGGTTCTAAGTGACTTACCCAAATAGGTCATAAACGGGCAAGTACCTGCGCGACCGCTCGCCAGCTTCCTTCGTCAGACCTGTATCCATCTATTTAAATGGACCTTTTTGAGCATATTGAAATTCTACTAAAATGTAGTTTTGTACTACAGATGGCGCTTACCGCGCCTTTTGTAGGATTTCATAAANGTTACATTTTAGTGGAATTTCAATATGCTCAACAAGGTCCAATTAAATAGATGGATATCTACTTGCTGAAATGATCCAACAAGATCGAAATCGAGATCATTAACACGCAAGACCAAGACCAAGACCAAAACTATTAAAGTAAGACCAAAACCAAGACTAAAAGTATTTGAGCAATATCAAGACCAAAGCCGAAACAGCAATTACTAGGAGTCTTGGTCTTACTTTGCTCATCATTAAAAATAAAATTTGCGTTAGAATGGTCTTTCTTCTTTATACATTATATGTATGCGTATTAATCATTAATTGCCTGAAACATATGTGAACATGATGACGTCTACATACTTCAAATATCGAAAATCAAGAATTATAAACTTTACCAACAAATGTACTTGTTTTATTTTGTTTCAAATAAATGAAAAATATTGTACTTTTATTACAATTGTATATCTTCTTTTTTTTTCGGTTTATTTCCTGTGCTAATCGGTTATTTAAACTCGCTTGTATATTTTCAAACGTAAATCGAAAATAGAAAGTCCAAGTGCAGCCAATTCTATAAATAACAATTATTTATATATTCAGAATATAAAATTGCTAGGCAGTTTGATATATACAGGTAAAAGTGGGTCAGCGGCGCAAACGCAGAAAAGAGATATCAGATAGGAATTGCAATGAACACTAATAATAGAAAAGGAATAACATTACACCAATTGATGGGTAACAGAAATAATGGAGATAAACGTTAATAGTTCAAATTTGGCATTTTAACACTTAGATGTATAAGATTTTGAAATGAGACGCCACGAAACTTAGGATCCCTCCCACTGCTTGTCACACAATTTCTCACTTCTTGGACCCCCTCCCCCGTTCTTAACGTGTGGCATATTTTATGGATGACCCTTAAAGCGTGAAATTGACCCCATAAAATTATTTTTTTTCCATCCCTTATGAACAGTATTTTTCTCTGGATAAATAATTTCAAGGTGGTCGATTGAGTAGTTAAGGCGCGAAATCGACCAAATAAAAGTAGTATCCCTCGGAAAAACTATTTTTTCTGAATACAAGGTACCCTATGTGTTTTTCTGTCCCCTGACAATGTGTGTACAAAATTTCATGATGATCGNGAATTCCACTATAGGTAGGTACATTTCGGTGGCCCTTATAAATCCTAAAAATTAAAAATGTAGTATCCTTTATGATTCTTTCTCATTACGCTAGATATTTAGGTGTACATTAGTAAATAGTACATTACCTATCGAGGGAAGAAACAGGGTTTTTTTAGACTGTATGTGATTTGCCAAACATGCAGTCTGAGATAACCCTGTTTCTACCCGAGGTATGTATACTATTTTTTGTCATGTTTGTGCGGAAAGCTCGTCGTTAAATTGACAGTTGGCGAAATAACAGTAAATGATTTAGAGGTTAGAAAGACATTATCATTGAACAACTGATTTCTGCGCATGCTCATAAACTTCAGCGCATGCGCTCAAATGACTAATTTCATTACCTCCCGACCAAAACGCAGCTGAAAAGAGGCCATATCTTTCCTATTTCATAGCACGCAAAACGAGCTTTCCTCGCTAACATGACAAAAAGTGATATTTGTATTAATTTTATTTAAGAGCGTTTTAAATCATAATAAACTAATAAATTTACATGCGAGACCGATAGGAACTAAATTGATAAAAATTAAACGCGGTCCAACTCGAGACAGACGGAATCTGCCGAACATGAGTCCCCTTCCTACTTACACCACTGACACCACACTAAGTTACTAGATAACAATGTAAAAATGTGCTTCATTTTAATATTATGATATGATGAGTTTTTGGAAGAGTGAAAAATCGGTTTGCTTTCGAAAATCAGACTTACTCTTTATTGCGGTAACTGATTACATTTTAAATATCTGGTAGAATTCCTTAAATATAGTTCAGTTTCCAACAGACACTTCAAGTACACGCATGTCATAAATTTTTAACTTGCACTTTCCCATTAACGAACTTGCATATTTCCAAATACGTTCATATGACGGCACGACTACCGATAAACTGACCTTGTCGTTCTACTATGACATGGCGTATAGTGTTTTCAGATATTAAGAATGAATAATGGTGAACGATAAGATTCCTATTGCAGTTTAATTAAAAAGGTGTAGGTTGAATCGACTTTATTATTGCAGATATATACAATACATATACGTATATATAAAAATGTTGAAATCATTAACTACCGTACAGTGTTGAAATTTAAAAATTTATCGCATATCCTTAATCCAATTTTATGTATATATGTATACCCACTGCCATTCAAAAGTGGAATTTTAAATATTTTCAATTCGAAATTTTGATTTTTTTCTGAATTTTTGTAGTAATATCCCCCTTCAGTTTTAATTTCAAAATTCTAGTTCAACTAGAAATGACTCATAGATTTTGACAATATTCGAGGAAGAAACTGTAGGGGGTTAAAATTATTGAGGAATTACAAAGGATTTATTTCTACTAAGGTACATAATAGATGGATATCTACTTGCTGAAATGATCCAACAAGATCGAAATCGAGATCAGCGTCTGGCAGTTTCGGTTTTCTTCGAATTTCTTTGTTCGATTTTGGTAACGTGCCTATCACGTAGTGGTAAGCTACGCCGTGGATTCACTTCAACAAATAGATATCTATCTATTTAAATTAACCTTGAGCCTATGGAAATTCCACTAAAATGTAGTTTTGTACTACAGATGGCGTTTACCGCGCCTTTTGTAGGATTTCATAAAACAACCATAATAGGTGAGCTAATTTCCGATAAAATAATAAAGTGACTTACAAAAATATTGGGCACTGTTGAGCAGCCTACACAAAATGGCAAAATATAGACAAGTGGCGAGAACCGAACATAGTTATATATTATTACAAGCGATGATACAATAATTAAAGAGCGATTTCATCTTATGAAGAATACAACGAGGTTGGTATAAGAAAATTCGTACAAATACACACAAATCATCTTTATATAAATAATAATGCAGTTTAAAGTATTTCAGGGGTGTTACGCTTTGTTCAAAAGGTTTTGAGAGTTCAGTTAGTTTAATATAGTATCCTGTGAAGCAGATGATATTTTCATAAACACGTGACTGAAAAAATATATTTCTCACGTTCAACAAATTATGCATTTTTGTTCTTACGTCATTAAAAGTTTCTAAAGAACCCGTTCGTGAGTCAAGAAGTGATTTCTTTTTGTTAAATTATAACAGTGAATATACTTCAATTCACTTCCAATATACAGTAGAATCCGCTTATAATGACATCGACGAGAAATGACAAAGACGTCATACTAAGCGGGCGCCATATAAAATAAACAACTTTCTATTTTGGTTAGTTATTTAGTTTATTCGAGAGAAAAAATAGAAATTGTATAATTTTTTAACAGAAAAAGTACAACAACAATGAATTGTAATATTAATATACATANAATCCGTACAGTACTGCACGGAAAAATTGACCATTTTATCCACTACAATTGCATTGCTCAAATGTACTGTTATTGGTACCATTTACTAGTGAAAATATCAATGAGATGTTTATTTATATTTGAAGACATATTAAAGGCTTTAACGCTTGTTTTCGACTCGCACTACTATTCATGATTGAACAAACCTTTTGGCAGGTACTGTATGAAAAAGTATGTTTAATGAACAAAAGTATAATGAGCTTTTTTCTCCCTACCTACGATTTTGCCAGCTAAAAAGGTCAATTTATGCATCAGAGGAAGGGTCAATTTATGTATTGGAGGAGCGACAGGTTTTCAAGTTTTCATAACTCTCACAACTATCGACGCTATTTTCTTCAATTCTGCTTAAGACAAAAACTTTTTGAGCGGACACGTGTTTCGCCCACTTCATACGTGGGCATTATTAATGCGAGACTGTTCCTAAAATTTAAAATTCTAACTATTTATGGTGGCGGGGGTTGTAGACCGAAAGAAGAAATAATGGAAAACAAAGGAAATAGGGTTGGGTGTTTTTAATTTTTTAATTAATTATTATTTACCACAGTCTCCTTTTTCTCCTTTTTCATATAAAGTAAGGTTATAATTTTGATACCTATTTACTAGTCGCTGATGGCTCATGGCACTTTTTAGTTTTCAATAAGAGAAACATAGAAAGGAATACTTCACGAACATATTTTCGTTTATTTATATCCTATGAACAAAAAAATACACGAACTGATCCAAGTCTACTGAAATGAGCATACCTCCAATTTTTTTAAAGAAAACTTTCTTAATATTTACCAAACCGAACAATGTACGTAGTCATCTTAATTAGAGCAAGTTAAATTTGCCCGTTCTTTTTAATGATAGTTTAAAAGTTAATAAAGTATTTTAGATACGCAAAATTCTTTCTTGCGTAAAGTATTGCACTCGAAGCAAATATTTTATCTGTCTACTCGTTCGAAGCCGGGATGAAACGCTGGCATAACTTATCTAACTCTTGTTTTAGTCTGCCTGTTATAAATTACATGCTTGTTTCTTGAAGATCATTTGTCATGGAAAATATACACATATAAATGGTATAATGTACAAACGTTTAATAATGATATTTAAGGGAACTGGGGATTTGGTTTGAACAATAAAAATGAGCCAGGGTTGCTGACACGTATTTTTCACTTACGAAACGGTCAATAAATTTTCTTTCTTTTACTCTCTTTTTAGAACACCTAGGGTATGAATTTATCAAATTCAGGATAAGTTTTTAAAGATAGTATAACTAGGTTTATCAGCTGATAGTACAATGCTCATCATAATAGGGTCGTCAGTCCTAAGACTGCTAGGACATGTACCTCCACTCTTTCCTATTCTGAGCTAAACATCGCATTTCCCTAAAACTAGAACAACCCACATCCTTAACTATTTGCGAACAATAATCTAATGTAGGTCTACCTCTACCCCTCCTAACTCCTGTTTCTGCCTGTAATATGTCTCTGACTAGACCTTCATGTCTAAGAAGGTGTCCCTCTAACCTATCTCGCCTATTTCTTATTGACTNGCAATCCAAATTCATAAAAAGTACCTCTTCTCCCATACATTAGGTATTGTCCTTTATCCTTCACCCCTAAAATGCTTCCCTTTTCTTTTGTTACATATACTGTTCAAATGGACCATACCCTTCTCACTCTCGCTTATTATTTCACTACACTCATCTCAATCCTTACTGTCATTTTACATTCACTTCCCATTCTAAACCTTGCAATCACCTCCATCTCTTTCAAATATCTTGGCGCAAAATCTCCTTGCTAATGCTACCACATCCAAGCCTTTATGCATCCTACATACCTTGATGTATCAATATTTTGTTCTTGATTTTATTTCAATGCCCACAATGCCTCCTCTCTTTCCTTCTTATACCTATCTTTTGTACCTATTTCTACTATTGCCTTTCTCCCTTTCCTTCTTTTAGATTTTCTAATTTTTTCTCATACTGAATTTCTCTTTTTCTGGGTTCCTCTGCCAACTTCTCATATTTTATTTCCCTTTTAATAACGCAATCTGGTGTATTTGTATCTAATTTAAATACTCATTTTATATACTTTTTGTATAAATTCTCCACTTGATTTTTTCCCTTCACCCCACACCTTTTACTATCATATTCCAATCACTCACATTCATTCATATTCTTCCTTATAATGCGTCAGCCTTCGCTGTTTGCGAATCCGTATATATATTATTATTTTCTCCTTTTATGTATCCCAAGTAACTATATTTTTTAACATTTTCTATTACTTTTCCTTTCCATACTGTATTCGTATTTTCTCTTCCTTTTCTACCTCTACCATTACCTTTATCTTATTGACATTGAATTCTGATCCTTTCCCTCTTAAATACTTTTCCAATACCCTCATCATCTCTTTTGTCGCTCTATAATTTGTTGACATCTAAGCGATATCGTGCCCGTAAGTCATTGCCCAAATCTTTTTTTCTTCTTCCACTATTCCTCTTCCTTACGTTACTGATCTCAATTTCTATATAAATTTAATAACTGCAAGTGCATATAAGGTAATTATTAAAAAAATTAAAAAGAAAACACCCCCAATTACCATAAAAACTTTTCGAGCGGGCACGTGTTTCGCCCACTTCACACGTGGGCATTATCAACGCAAGTACGCCCACGTGTGAAGTGGGCGAAACACGTGTCCGCTCATATAAAATTATTTGTGGTAATTAGGGGTGAGTATTCCTTTTAATTTTTTAATTAATATTTACCACAGTCTCCTCCTTCTGTTTTGTAACAATACAATTTTACATTCCTACAGTTATTTTATATATGTGCATATGTACTTTATTCTTCAGTACCTGCCTATAAAATATTTATGATACGCGCTTAACTTGGAATGTATGGCTTTATTGGTTCGCTTTCTTTAATTAAAAATATTACAAAATCGTGCTTGTTGAAAAGTACCTAACATACAAACTAATAGTGTAGGTTTCGTTAACCATAAATTTCAATATTATAACGTTTTCCAATTCATGCAGTTATATTGCCACGTTTAGTCTCCGTATCTTATGTCATGTTTCATAATAAATGCACCGTTGACAGTTTATTATTAGGAAATATTTTAATTTGTGTTCCATGTTTTCCCCTTCTATGATAATAATAACAATAAGAAATCAAAGCCAAATAAGGACAAAAAGTTGTAATTGTAATTAAACCACACCTACGCTTCGCCTCTAGGTTAAGAATTTATCAAAGTAGCTTTTTAAGTGTCACTATGTATTGCTGGCGACCCGTAGAAAAGGGTGGTACAGGAGTTCTTAAAAACTTAGTAGCACAATACACATAGGTAAAGATAAAATAATAAATTATTAAAAGCGTGTATAAATAAAAGAACAAATAAATAAATAGTTAACAGCAACTCTAAAAACCACGTGGTAACTGGGAGTCCCAGTTGGCGGTTATTTTTAAAGAGTAAACAACTTTAATCCCTATTGACTTTGTTTTCATACTGAAAATGTAATTTCAATATTTCATTATTATATATCATATTTATATCCATTTAGTAATGAAGGAGTCTTTTAAATAAAATAAAATCATAACATTACAGAAGGAAAACACAAACGAAATGAGTGTTCCCGTAGCCGTGAACATTGTTTTGTTTACAATAATGTGCACCTTCAAAAAAATTATAAACTGCCTTGGGCATTCTATGGTACCAACACATCCTATAAATTTTGATGCAATATCTTTTGGGGACAATTTTGATACATATACTTATACCCCTACACCCTTTTATAAAAGTAAGGAAGAGACGTAGCAAAGCGTTACCCTGAAAAGACAACTGTTATGATTAGGTATTTCAGTAAAATATTCATAAGAGAAACATCGGAATGCTTCAAGAGCTTTATTCGTACTGTGTTAAAATAATAAAAGAAAACGAACCATTTCAAATCGCACGTCAGTGCTGCAAACAAACAACAAAATAAGGATATTCTATTTCTCGGAACAGTCACAACGGAAGTTGACAAAACGTTTAATAGTAATAGTTGTTATTGAAGTACCTGTAGCTTTNGGTGACCACCCTCTTTCGATCCCCCCTACCCTCTTTCAATTCCCCCTACCCCAACCCCCATCTAACCGCCATAACTTTTTATGGGGGTGAGTCCGCCACGAACTTTTTATGGTACAGTGGTGGGGGAAACCTCCACTTTCGATCCCACCCAAGCTCACCCCCGAAGGGGCCACCATCTAGACATTTACCGTTTCTTTTTTAAATTAGCTTTTTCATTAAAGTTCTACAAGAACGCTTTTTTGGTCATGTGCCAGTTGCAGAGATCTGATTTATTTGAAATACATACTTGCATTTAAAAGGTAAATGCGAAATACAATATACCTAATTTGTTCTTTATACAAACTAAGTACAATCCTGTCTGTGAATAATTGTGCAGTAGTGATTTTTACGTAAACACAATTAAAAACGTTTTTACCGTAACAGTCATGTTACTTATTAACGAAGAACTTTCAAGTTAGTTTTTTTTTTATTGCAGCTAATCCTATCCTCCCTCCCAAATAAAATCCGTAAGATAAATAAGACGGGCGTATACAATTTCAGCATCAGGAAACTTTCAGCGGTTCTAAAAGGTTTTGATTACCAGATGTTCGTTTTGGGGCTTTAGCAGTTTAAAGCGATAGCTTTAACAATGTGAATGACGACAAGCAATTTATTATTCTTTTTGCATCCGCGACCAGAAACAATGGTACCTACTAAATTTAATAAACTATGTATTTCGAGAATATATGATTCTCAAAAATTTTCTTTTGTGTATTAGTGAATTAATTTTTGAATTAATTTTATCCACTACAGATAATCTCAACAGCAACAATTTTTCCCCATTAATTTGAGGTTATCTGTAGTGTGTAAAATTAATTCACTAATACATTGAATTAACGCTACAAAAATACAAAATACAAAAGTATCTCGTTAGTAAAACATGTAAGTAATTATTATACTAGAGATGTAATATTTTTAAATTAAATTCAAAAGATCTTTTATAATTCTCAATTTAATTAATTATTATAGTATTTTAACTGATAAAACTATTGAATTTTTCACAAAACAAGACAGTAATTACCTTTTTTACTTAAAATTTAAGTTACAAAAGACAAAAGAGAAACAGCAGAGAAACGCAAACAGGTTTTAAAAGTTTTGAAAAATTGACACATTTTAGTTATTCTTCTAATAGCGTTCAAGAGCTTCATAGGTTTTTGCAAATTTCGGAAAATTAAGCCAGTTGCTGGACGAAGCTCTGCTACAGACTGGTTTCACGTTTTGTAGATTTTATTTTGCATGAAACCCCATAGGAAAAAATTCAAAATCGAAAGATCTGTCCTTGAAGAAAGACATTGTCTAAAAATACCTATAACAACGTACAGTTGTGTCTTGGAACACCGTCTTGTTGACTATGCATCTTTCAAAAATGAAATATGAGACCCCAGTCCCAAAACGTCTTTGTTGTGTCCTCTTAAAAATTAAAAAGTGATTTTCTGTGGACCAGTTGATCGATTGAAAATAATCGCACATGAAATATAAGATTCATCGGACCAGATAATGAGTCTGCCAAAAAAAAACTTTTGGGTGTTTCATTGCCACCAGTCAGTAAGGCCCTCTTCAGCCTGCTTTCAGGAATTGTGGGAATGGGTGGGTGGTGGTTCGGGTGAGAAAGTTGAGACGGACGAAATGAAGACAGAAGAGAATGAAAGATTATCTGTGGAATATTACTGCCCCAGCATTTACCTAAGTGATCTACCTAGCCACTAGGCATGGAACATTTCTTATTATTTCTAGAAACATCTGGAAAGTTCATTTTGCACAGCCTTGTTCGCCATCTGACTTATGACTGTAACTATCGGCCTTCAAAGGTGCCTGCCTATCGATCGCCCTCTGCAGCGTTTGTTCTTGAGGCTATAATCTAACCACTAGGCATGGAAGGTTCCGTATTATTTCTAGTAACTTCTACTAAGTTCCTTTTCATCACATAACACATGTCCGACGTCTATGTACATATATTGTACTTTAGTTTGTTAACATGGTATCTATATTTTCCTGGGTGAATTTTCGCTGTGTTGAAACTGTCTGTCGGTTCAGTCGCAACGGCAACAATGGAATAGTCATTCTGTTGGGAATTACCGGTCGCGTCGCGACGCTATAAACAGCAGTCCGTCATTAGAGAATTTGTCCATTAGTGTGGTGTCGATAGCGCCGGCAAATCCCACGGCCGCAGTTCGACAAATTCGAGCAGATTTGGTCGAATCTCTGTCCCACCGAGATTATTTCACATCTCGAAACGCGCAATTAATCGAACAAACTCGCTCTCATTCAGTAACAGCACAACCGACGAATTATTTATGAAATATCGGAGCGGCAAACTTGCCGCATATCAATTAAACTCGATACACTGCACTATGTACGCCGTTTTGTAGCGTTATTACAACCATAAAGGTTTAATTCGTGCTGGTCATGCAACAGAATCCAAAATTAGAAGCTTATTCCAAGTGCAGGTAGCTACTGTTACTTAACACTGAAACTTAAACTCAAGCACAAAATTTCGACGAACACAGTTTTTGTAGGAGTGGCCTTATAAACTTATGATGAGGATACCGTTGATAGAGAAGGTTAGAAATGAGGAGGACAACAGAGGGCGTTGTGGAAGTCAATATGAATTAGGTGAGTTAGGTTGGTGGGACACCTTCTCAGGCAGGAAGGTCTATTTAGAAGGAAGGTAGACCTAGATAAGATCATTGTTCACCAATGGTTAAGGATGTGGGATGTTCTACTTGTAGGAAAATGCGACGATTGACTTAGGATAGGAAGGAGCGGTGGTGCGTGTCCAACCAGTCTTAGGACTGACAACTCTGATGACGATTGTGCAGACGTGAGATAAAAATTATCCGGAGACTGCTCGAAAATTACGTTCTTGAACTCCAGTTCTACTAGAATGTTTTCAAATAAATTAGTAGGGAATTTGGCTTGATGTTTTTAATAAGAAGGTTTCTTACATACGAACTAACAACTTTAAACTAAAGAACAACTAGCAAAGGAGGTGGAATCCAATTGAAACATCTCATGGTGGTGGATAAATGTTGGAATTTCCTGAATGTCGTCATAGACAAGGGAGTTTCAAGTGCAACCAGATACAGAAAATTTCTTATAATAAGTAAGAAAAAGCCAACAATGAGCTAGGTTTTAGTGACAATCAGAAATACTTTATTTGTAGGTACTACCAGAAACTACGTGAATTCCTCATATACATTTTGTCTTTATAACAATGAGAATATTCACAAAATATCATAAAGCCTAACAATAGTAGAAAGAAATTTATGGCCTAAACAGTTTCAGAAATGTTTGAAGAAATGTTATAAAGCTGAACTGAACGAAGCAACATAGAAATTTGAAATGTAATGAAAGTAAATAATTACACTAGATCTAACTAAACGGAAATGTTTTTGAATTAAAATAATTGTAAAAATACAGATAATTAATAGCACTAAACAAGGATGTTTAATTGAAAAGTGATTATTCAGAAACTAATTGCCAGTAACCATATATTATGGAATAGCTTGTACCTATAGCTTTTTCCTAAAACTGAATGAGAATGAACGTACTCCTGTTGTTGTAGGTAAACACAACAATTTTTATTATTTCATAGGAATATATTGTGATGTTTTTGAGTATTGCCTTTTTAATTCCTTTTTAAGGAAACATTTCTTGAAATAAGAAATCCACTTGTCGGAAACAATGCCTCGTCCTCATCGGGCCTTTAAATACAGACTAAGCAGGTCGAAGCGAACAGAGTTCGGAATTGTACAATGAAGCTTTGAAAGCTGTTTTTCGATACAAACGTAAAGCGACCCAGTTCCTTTTAAAACCAATTTTGTCGTAAACGGTTATCAGCAGCTTTTCGGACTCGGTATAAAAAATTCAAATTGAGTCCTTTCCGTCAAAGGAAAAAGGCATTTTCGCAACAAAACAGGAAGCGCTTGATTTATTATCCCTTAATGTAGAACTCTTTTGAAGTGGGTGCTTGATTATCCTTTTGAGTTGTTATTCCTAATAACGTGTATCCTTCCTTCCTCAACAAAGTGAGTTAATGAAGCTTTATTCTTTTCGAAATCCTCCAATAATATAGATATTGCCCTATATACGGTATAATGTGCAAAAGCAAAATATATAAGCTACATCACTTAAATTCAAATTGCTATGTGCAAATAATAATGATTGGATCGATTCTAAAGCAGAGGATAGCGCAGGGTCGTGTCGCTTTCAATAAAAAGAAGTCACTTCTATGCT
>NW_020439506.1:89015-94911 GCF_000699045.2 Agrilus planipennis | reverse complement strand
TCCCTAGCTCTATAACTGCCTGTTGTTCTTTATACAAAGTAAGTACAATCCTGTCTGTGAATAATTGTGCAGTAGTGATTTTTACGTAAACACAATTAAAAACGTTTTTACCGTAACTGTCATGTTACTTATTAACGAAGAACTTTCAAGTTAGTTTTTTTTTTATTGCAGCTAATCCTATCCTCCCTCCCAAATAAAATCCGTAAGATAAATAAGACGGGCGTATACAATTTCAGCATCAGGAAACTTTCAGCGGTTCTAAAAGGTTTTGATTACCAGATGTTCGTTTTGGGGCTTTAGCAGTTTAAAGCGATAGCTTTAACAATGTGAATGACGACAAGCAATTTATTATTCTTTTTGCATCCGCGACCAGAAACAATGGTACCTACTAAATTTAATAAACTATGTATTTCGAGAATATATGATTCTCAAAAATTTTCTTTTGTGTATTAGTGAATTAATTTTTGAATTAATTTTATCCACTACAGATAATCTCAACAGCAACAATTTTTCCCCATTAATTTGAGGTTATCTGTAGTGTGTAAAATTAATTCACTAATACATTGAATTAACGCTACAAAAATACAAAATACAAAAGTATCTCGTTAGTAAAACATGTAAGTAATTATTATACTAGAGATGTAATATTTTTAAATTAAATTCAAAAGATCTTTTATAATTCTCAATTTAATTAATTATTATAGTATTTTAACTGATAAAACTATTGAATTTTTCACAAAACAAGACAGTAATTACCTTTTTTACTTGAAATTTAAGTTACAAAAGACAAAAGAGAAACAGCAGAGAAACGCAAACAGGTTTTAAAAGTTTTGAAAAATTGACACATTTTAGTTATTCTTCTAATAGCGTTCAAGAGCTTCATAGGTTTTTGCAAATTTCGGAAAATTAAGCCAGTTGCTGGACGAAGCTCTGCTACAGACTGGTTTCACGTTTTGTAGATTTTATTTTGCATGAAACCCCATAGGAAAAAATTCAAAATCGAAAGATCTGTCCTTGAAGAAAGACATTGTCTAAAAATACCTATAACAACGTACAGTTGTGTCTTGGAACACCGTCTTGTTGACTATGCATCTTTCAAAAATGAAACATGAGACCCCAGTCCCAAAACGTCTTTGTTGTGTCCTCTTAAAAATTAAAAAGTGATTTTCTGTGGACCAGTTGATCGATTGAAAATAATCGCACATGAAATATAAGATTCATCGGACCAGATAATGAGTCTGCCAAAAAAAAACTTTTGGGTGTTTCATTGCCACCAGTCAGTAAGGCCCTCTTCAGCCTGCTTTCAGGAATTGTGGGAATGGGTGGGTGGTGGTTCGGGTGAGAAAGTTGAGACGGACGAAATGAAGACAGAAGAGAATGAAAGATTATCTGTGGAATATTACTGCCCCAGCATTTGCCTAAGTGATCCAAGGAAACCACAGAAAAAGTTGGACCAAGGCAGACAGACCCGGAATCGAATCAGCGTCCTCCCAAATGCTAAGCAATGGTCTAAACCTCTAGGCCATGCTGCTCGGTCTGAGTCTGCCAAGACATTCAGTAGTATATGGATATATACCAATACCATTGACAAAGTAGCATTCCAGGTGCTATGTGGAATTTATATGAGTTACATTTTACTTTTTGTTTCAAGCAAATTAGTCAAAGCGTATTACCTACTAATTTGACACAAAAGAAAATTTTACAAAATCTTGAACTTGTGTTTCAAAATAATTGTATATAACGACATATTTTTGAAAAGCACACAATATGCTTAATAAATATAAAATTATCCATTTAAAAAGACATATATTTGTTTCATAACTGAAAAATTGAAGGTACCAGAGAAAATTCTATAAGAGTACCTTTTAATTTCTGGTTTAAAGATAACTGAGATGAGTGCCTCAAAGGTGATCCTTTTTAATTGCACCCTGTATCTCAAAAAATACAAATGAAATGAAAATTCTGCTGATACCCCCCTTAATTTCACAAAAAAGTAGCAGACTGTTGCAAAAACCGCAACTCTCTATCTTTAACAATAAGGGAGGTATCATGCGAATGTGATAAAACCGGGATTTACTGTAAAGTCGCTTTTGAACTAATTTGTAAGCCTAAAAAATAGGATTTACTATGAACAACCAATTGTAATTAAATGTGATAAAATCGAACCAAAACTCTTCTAAAAATACTTCTTAAATTGTGAGCATGATTTATTGAAAACAAGAAAAGAGCCGCTAGGCTTAAAAATTGCATTGATCAATGTCATCTGGAACAAGCGGATTTCGTTGCTACATTTCACGCTGCTTTGTTTTTATACTTCAAGAAATTTATTTGTTGTGTTTTTTATTAAAAATTCTTCAGCACGATATTGCCTGTTAAATATTTCTGTTTGACAGTAAAGTAACAAA
The DNA here is from genome assembly GCF_000699045.2 of Agrilus planipennis. Lineage (NCBI taxonomy): Eukaryota > Metazoa > Arthropoda > Insecta > Coleoptera > Buprestidae > Agrilus > Agrilus planipennis. The sequence continues at coordinate 92,506 of NW_020439506.1, read as the reverse complement.
TTTCTCGTATGGTATGAGACCGTCCCAGTCGATCTCCAATTCTCTGAACATCTCGTAGGATTCTTCTTGAGTTATTTTATTTTCCGTTTGTGTTATGTAATAGTTCAATTCCGATGCTAAATTATATCCACTGTAACCCTCAAAATCGAAGGAGCGACACAGTTGATAATGATCAAAAAATAAGTGTAAATCCTCATCTCGGTCCAATGCTTGAAAAGCTTCCCTTAGAGGAATAGGGTCGTCGGTACCTAAAAGAATATTTTTAACCAGTGTATACTGGTAATTTGCAATTAAAATGATTATGTTATTATAATTATACCTGAACTGCAAATAATTAGCTATAATAAAACCATAACTAATAAAAAACATAAACAAGAACTAGAATTTGCCATCTTTTTTTCTAGGTACCTAATACATAGTGCATGTATTGTAATAAAATAATATTTGCTGTCCCTTACAACGACAATTTCATTATTAATATGTAGCATGTCGTAGAGATACGATTTATTTGAAATACATACTTGCATTTAAAAGGTAAATGCGAAATACAATATACCTAATTATATTTAAATGTTTTCTTTAAGCATTTTGCATTTAATTTAAAATACTTCCCCAGATGGCTATTTTATTTGTAAAATCATAAATGATCCTACTTGGTCACATTGGTCATTGAAGGCATTAAAAGTTTAAGGTGACAAAGATCTATTCTATAGATGCCTTCCAATAGTTGAACCGCAAAGAAATTTGAATTCTTTGGAAGTGGATAATACATAATATTGTGGATTCGATTGTTGACATTGTTGTCCGGGCTGTTTTGCCGTAGTCCATCGAATTTCATAGTTTCAAACGCCGCATAACTGATATCAATACCTGCCGAATCAGTACTGAAGGTGCCGTCAGCGAGGAACGACTTAACCTTTCGGTCACGACAAAGCAACCGACAAAAAAATATTGTAGCGAGCACGAGTGTGCTTGTATGCGATCGTGCACACGAGTGCGTGAACGGCTTATCGATTCGCCGACTAGCCGCGGGCGCCTTTCTTCATGTGCGCCGTATTTGTAAATGTGTGTGTCGTACCTGCGTTCTGGGAAAGCAATTAAACAGTTCAAAGAAAAAATCTAATCCGGATGTTTCCAGACGGTTCCAGAAAGTAAACAAAAGAGTATTTAAAGGAAGAGACGATCACCGAAAAAAGAAGAAATAAATTGACCGTTGCAGAAGTGAGTCGAGAAATAAATTGACAGTGATAGCAGTGAAATAAATATCGCAGTGANTTTTCTACTCGGGCCCAGAGACAACAGCTGAAGCATTGCATCCAATTTTCCCCTCGTTGATTTTCGGAGAATTTTCCGTTACAGAAAATACAGTCAGCGTCTTTGTTTTTTCGGTTGTTTAATTGATGGCATGGAGTTCATTACATCGGAATGGAACGGCTACTCGCTGCTGACACTGCGGTTGTTTCTTGTAGGTTTTAGGTCTAGAAAGTCTGTTTAAGTTTAATTTCGTAACTAGGATATTTGAATGTTCGTTTTCTTTTGTTGCTTTGAAGCCGCTGGTTATGGGGGAGGATCATTTGTTGGCCTCATAGTTTGAGGCTTAGGGACAGTTGTGTAGAAGCAATAAAATCTTCACTGCTAAAAGCATAATGTAGTCAAGATTGCGGAGGATGTAGATTTTTACTTTTAAAGAAAAAGGAAAATCGGGAGTGTGTGCCTGCCTATTGTGCATCTCAGTATTTCATGTTAGTTGTGCTGAGAGGAAATCGAAGGCATCTTTATTTTTTGTGGATGAAATGTCGAAACCGAAGTGATATTGAAAGAATGAAGGAAAAGAATGAATTATTAATGCAGACGAATACGGAATTAAAAAGTAAAGATGAATTACGCACAAGCACAAGCAGTGGCAATATCTACTGGTATTCGAAATTGCAACAACAGATAAGTCAACTGAAATAGTGATAAAAAGTGAAAATCAAGGAAAAACTAATGAAATACTACACAAAGTTAAATTTAAACCGAAAGAAAATAATGTTAAAGTTAATTTACTAAAAAAAGTTAATAATGACAAATTATTCCTGAATGTGGTCCTACTAATTATATTGTGAGTTTGAGAAAGTTCTTATCCACTATACAAAATACAAAAGTCAATTTAAAAAAGCTGAAAGACCCGTTAATTAAAATCGTTGGAGTACAGATGTCAGGTGAAAAGATGATTTAGTCAAAGAATTAAGTACAAAAAATACCATTCCAACAGAAGATACCTCAGTCAATCATATTTTCAAATCAAATCAAAGTAGTGAAATTTATTTGTTGAATATTGTTTTAGATTGCTTTAAAGCTATAAATGGCACATTCTTGAGCGAATGTTTTGTGCATCAATAATTTTGGTAGGCAACGTTAACATTTTTGGTATCTTGGGGTTCAGCATCTTGTAGAATAATTATATATTCCGTGTGAATGGTGGGTGTTAATTCATTCATTTCAAAGTACCATTGGTAGTAGGGTGGCGCAAAAAAACCGACTATTCAAATTTTTTTACTCGTTACGGTATAATTTTATCGACCACAAAATAATAAGTTTCTGAAAGTTTCAGTTCAAAATTTGAATTTTGAAAGGTCGCTCATAATTTTTTTTAATTTACTAGTGCATTACAATTACAAACAAATTCTGTATTCGGAAATGAAGTGGAAAAAGCGGAAAGTCATTTCGTTTTTTCCCGACAGAGGATTTAATTGTATTCTTTTGCACCCAACTTCACATTTAAGCCGTATAGTTTTTATATGCTTCGAGAGCTCATATAGCAAGGCTTGTGTGTGAAAAATTNTTGGGATACAAGATACATAGGTTAGTTATAACTTCCGAATATATCTTTTTAATAATTTTTATCCGTTATTTTTAAATAATTTTCACTTCAGTTTTCTCAAAAATAGTTGAACTCGGCAACGTTATTGTTAATCCACGGCAGTAGTGTACACGTGTTGCACCATAGACTAAATATTTTGGCGTTAAAGCACATAAAGTTATGCAAAAAAAATAGGTTTGACAGAACCTAAAAATAAATTGAACCATGTAAACAAGTTGAAATATTTCATATTTATTTGCAATTTTTGTGGGCGTTTTAAGATCAAGGTGATCGTGCGAAGTGTTGAGGTTATAATCAGGTTGGCGCAGTTGCCATATTTGTGTTGTATTTAGCGAAAATTACCTGTGACAACTCTCCTGTAAAATTGGGAGGGATGGCGCAGTAACTTTGCGGGGGAGATGGTTCGTGAACCATCTGTCTTGTAGAATAGAAAAGTATGCTACTTTATTATCCGTTTAGGATGAGAGGGAGCCATTCAGCAACTAGCAGACTAGGTTCAGGAAGGTAGGAGTAAAGTCCAAGAAGCAATTCAAGAAAATGATACCCCAGGAACCATGTTAGAACTTAATCCCGTACCATGTACATTAGAGTGGCGCAAAAAAAACGACTTTTTTTTTTAATCTCAAGT
>NW_020439506.1:79843-86950 GCF_000699045.2 Agrilus planipennis | reverse complement strand
AAAGTAATGCACTAGTAAATTAAAAAAAATTATGAGCGACCTTTCAAAATTCAAATTTTGAACTGAAACTTTCAGAAATTTATTATTTTGTGGTCGATAAAATTATACCGTAACGAGTAAAAAAATTTGAATAAAAAAAATTCGATTTTTGGCGATTTTTTAAAATTTAAAAAATTTGGAGCGACACCTTAAAAATTTTTTTTTGAGTTGTCTTTTGGCGGGGGTTCTTAAAACATCGAAAACTAACACTTTTTCACTCGAGATTAAAAAAAAAATAGTCTGTTTTTTTGCGCCACCCTAATGTACATCTTTCACAGGTATTGAAAAGGCTAGGAAGAGAGCGAAACAGGTGGCAGCCGTTTTAAGATCATCGGAGCACATTGAAAAAAGAAAAGGTGTCAGAGAATCAAAACAGGCGAAAACAAGACAGAAGGCTATGAACCCAATGACGAAGATTAAACAAAAGAAGAAAAATAGAAAGGTAGTGAAAAAAGCGGTTACAAATGAGTCAACAACGGATGACGACAATTCAGATTTTACCCTACAGGAATCTATTGATAGCCTTTCTGAAGACGACTTGGTGCAGTGCTTCCAATGCGATGGTATCATGTACAGTTGCTCAAAGTATGTCAATTTTTGTGACATGTGTGGAAAGGTTTTATGTCGCAAAAATCAGTAAATGTCAGGGTTTTCTAATGAACTCACCCGTAGTGGCTGTACCAACTCACCCAACCATGTCGGGTGATATGACACAAATGACGAGAATAGATTCTATTATTTTTTTTTTCAAGAATACGTTTATTTATTTGATATATTGATATAACAGTTTTATTCATGTTAGTGGTTTAATGACAAATATATTTCTGTACTGTGCTATCTCGTTCATTTCTGAAGTTATAGTAACTTGAAAAAAAGTGTGCCAACTCACACGGAAGTACCCTACATAGAGAGAGATTTACAGCAATTTATTACAACGTATTTTACTAACAGGACACATCCATCTTTATCACAAACATGATTCACATTTATATAATACGTGTACTAACGTTATTTACTCAATAACTAAAAAACATGCACTACTAAATTTTTAATTTTCTCTCTTTTATTAACTCTTTACTATCACCTATCTAAGCAAGCCTTCTTTGTACCTTTAGTAGTATGTACTCATGCCGAAGGAAACCAATCGTTAGACATATTTTATACGTTAATAAAACAATAATTTGTAAGAAACTATTAAGCGCCGTAGGCTAATAAGTAGGTATGACTAAAATATTCTCACATGGATCACGCCATGTTTTTTTCTATACTTAGGTAATACCATAAGAATAATTTATAAAACCTAACGTAACCCCTTTCGAGAAGAGAAGCAATTTTTAAATTTTTATAATCTTTGAACGGTTCGATCGATATAAATTTAAATATTAGGTGCGTAAAAATAGTAAATACCTGACATCAAAAAAGAAATTGTAAAAAAATAAAATGTACATGTTTATATACGGGTTGTTCGGAAAGTCATTTCGTTTTTTCCCGACAGAGGATTTAATTGTATTCTTTTGCACCCAACTTCACATTTAAGCCGTATAATTTTTATATGCTTTGAGAGCTCATATAGCAAGGTTTGTGTGTGAAAAATTTCAATTAATTCTACGCAGTAGCTTTTTGTTGGTACCCTTTTAAATATAGAGAGCGATAAGCAGCATTCTCGACATATCTTACTGTTTTACTACAGAAAGGGTAAAAATGCTGTTCAAGCCGGAAAGAAATTGACTGATGTGTATGGAGAAGGTGTGTTGACAGTACGCCAGTGCCAGAACTGGTTCGCTAAATTTCGATCCGGCAATTTTGATGTCGAAGATGCACCACGTTCGGGAAGGCCGGTTGAAGCTGATAAAGACGCGATAAAGGCATTAGTTGATGTGAACCGGCGAATAACAACACGTGAGATCGGATTGAGGTTAAATTTATCAAATTCAACAGTTTATGACCACTTGAAAGGCCTGGGATTATCCTCGAAGCTCGATGTATGGGTTCCCCATGTTCTCACAGAGAGAAATCTGTGTCGCCGCATTGACGTCTGCGATTCGCTTCTCAAACGTCACGAAAATGATCCGTTTTTGAAGCGCATCATCACTGGGGACGAAAAATGGGTTGTATACAACAACGTCAAACGCAAGAGGTCATGGAGCAAAAAAGATGAACCGGCTCAAACCATTTCCAAAGCCGATATTCACCAAAAAAAGGTGATGCTGTCTGTTTGGTGGGATTTTAAAGGAATCGTTTTTTTTGAGCTTTTACCGGATAACACAACGATTAATTCGGAAGTCTACTGTCATCAGCTGGACAAACTGAATGATGCACTTCAACAGAAAAGGTCAGAACTAATCAACAGGAAAGGTGTAGTGTTTCACCAAGACAACGCGAGACCTCACACAAGTTTGGTCACTCGCCAAAAGCTTTTACAGCTTGAATGGGATACAATGCTACACCCACCATATTCTCCAGACCTGGCACCATCGGATTATTATTTGTTCCGGTCACTCCAAAATTTTTTAGACGGTAAAACCTTCACCTCAAATGAGGAGGTCAAAAACCTCCTCGATCAGTTTTTTGCCAGCAAAGACCAAAAATTTTATGAGCGTGGAATTATGCTACTACCAGAAAGATGGCAAAAGGTGTTGGACCAGAACGGTCAATATATAATTTAATAAAGTATTTGTTTATTATACGAAAACTGTCTTTCAGTTGCACAAAAAAAAACGAAATGACTTTCCGAACAATCCTATAGTTTCCCAAAATTATGCTTTACTTCATTTATTATACAAGAAAAACAGACATGCTCGTACTATAGGTCTGGGGTTATTATGTTATTCTTCGATTTCTGATTGTTCCTTTCATAATGTATTAAAAACAATGGTTCTTATTTATATCTTCTAGGGTTTCTAAGCTACGGCGTTCCTAGCTATCCCAGAACTGATAGATAGAATTTTGTATTTGTTATGTTTCAAAGATGAATGCATGCATCCTTATTAATTATCATTAAAAATAATTACTGATGATGATCATTCATTATCATTATCGTTATCGTATTATCAAAGAAATTACTAACTAGGACAACGTAAATTAAAGGACGCGACAGTGCTATTCAAAATAATAATGACTATAATAATAGCTATAATGTATTTAAGTTTGCGTTTACTGGCGTCGTAACGGTGGGTAGCATAATTAGTCTCATCATCTCACCATCCCCATCGAAAACTTTCGTAACACATTAATATTTTGTGCACAAAAATTTATACACAGCTAAAACACCTAACTTGCACAGCATAAAGTGTATTTGGTTTACAATAAACGATAGATTAAATTTATTAATCAATAACAGCAAAACAAAAAAGCATTAGTGATTAGTAAAAATTAGACTGCTTAATATACTAACAAGACCAAGAGCAAGATCGAACGAAACAAGACAAGACTGAAACCAAGATCTAATATACAAGATGAAGACCAAATACGCAAGACTAAACGACAAATTATTTATTACTTCCGGTAAATTTATGAATAAACTATTTGAAGCAACTTTAATATATTACTTTCTTGGAACAAAACATCTTTCAAAATTTTCAGTTTGCTACTGTATTTTAACAATAAATATAAAGTTAAAAAAAAAATACAACGTGTAATTATACATGAAGTGAAACTTCTTCAAACACACAAACATACCGGGATAGGGGTTAAGGAATTGGTTTTTTATGGTATTATTTGTACACTATGCTTCGTAGGGGTGCAATGCAGATAGTAAAATATACTATAGAATGTCTTTATATACAACAATCACAGCATTTTTGTCATTAGATAATACAAACCGGCCGGTACCGCCGCAACCTCTATGTTCCTGCATTTTAAGTCTATAATATCTTCGAAAATATTCATTTGAATTACATGCTGTAAAGGGCCATATTGATCTATATTAAATGCACAGTGTATTTAAAAGTACTTAAATAGATAAGGATCAATGCTGTATTGTTTAAAATCGCTTAGTAAATAAACCATCATTTCTCGTAAAAAGTAAAGGATAGAAAATGGTTATTGTGGGTTATCCCTGAGAGATAGACATATACCATCGCCGACTTTTTTGTAGACATTTTTAAGGTGTAAAAAACTGTAGTATATTATTTTGATCTATCTCGTAGGGTTCAGCCAGCGTTTGTAATGTAAGCGCAAAAAAATGTGTTTATTTGCGACACCACATTACAAACCTCTAAAATTATCAGTGTTTCTCTACTATATTATGCATATATTATACATATAAACCTTTCTCTTGAATTACTGTATTNTAAGGAATGTGTTTTGATTCTATACGTCATTCTTTTCGAGGTGGTACATTCCCTATCATAAATAGGGGAATGTATGCATGTACGTGTGTAGCCATGCTTGCATCCAGTTGCATGCATTAAAGAGGCTGGCAAATAAAAGATATAGGGTAATTCCGGGATAGATGGTGCATCGGGTGAGTTGGAACGTTTCAGTTTTCGCAACAATAGTTGACCTCGGCAACGTTACTGTTAATCAACGGCAGTAGTGTACACGTGTTGTATCATAGGCTAAAGATTTTGACGTTAAAGCATATAAAGGGTAAGTTATTAGGTTTGAGAGGACTTCAAAATAAATTGAGCTATGTAAACAAGTTGAAATATTTTGTATTTATTTGCAATTTTTGTGGGTGTTTTAAGATCAAGGTAGTCGTGGGAATTGTTGAGGTTATAATCAGGTTGGCGGAGTTGTCAGATTTGTGTTGTATTTATCGAAAACTAGCGACCCGCCCCAGCTTCGCACGGGTGCAATGCTGATACTAATTATATTTTTGTTTTGTTTAGATTATTATCGAGGAGGGGAAATTTTCAAAAGATACCCCCTGAACATACTAAATATACTACAGAATGTCTTTATATGCAACATTCACATTTTTTTTGTCATTAGACAATACAAACCGGCCGATACCGCCGCAACCGTCCCTGATCCTCGAAAATATTCATTTAAATTACATACTGTAAAAGGCCATACTAATCTATATTAAATGCACAATGTATTTCAGGTACTTAATTGGATAAGGATTAACGCTGTATTGCTTAATATCGTAAATAAGTCATACAAAGTAAAAGATAAAAAATGGTTATTGTGGGTTATCCCTAAGAGATAGACATATACCATCCAGGACTTTTTTGTAGTTTTTTTTAAGATGTACAATACCGTAGTACATTATTTTGATCTATCTCGTAGAGTTTAGCCAGCGTTTGCAATGTAAGCGCAAAAATGTGCTTATTTACGACATCACATTAGAAACCTCTAAAATTATCAGTGTTTCTCTGCTATATTATGCATGTATTATACATATAAACCTTCCTCTTGAATCACTCTATCTATTAAAAAAAACCGCTTCAAAATCCATTGCGTAGTTTTAATGATCTAAGCATACATAGGGACAGACAGCGGGAAGCGACTTTGTTTTATACTATGTAGTGATTACCTGTGACGACTCTCCTGTAAAATTAGGAGAGATGGCACAGTAACTTTGCGGGAGAGATGGTTCGTGTACCATCTGTCTCGTAGAATAGAAAAGTATACTAAGATCTTTAACATCCGTCTAGGAAGAGAGCCATTCAGCAACTAGGAGGCTAGGTTCAGGAAGATACGAGTAAAGTCCAAGAAGCGAATCAAGAGAATGATAACCCAGGAACCATGTTAGACAAATTAAATCCCGTACCAGGTACATCTTCCACAGGTATTGAAAAGGTTAGAAAGCGAGCGAAGCAGGTGGCAGCAGCATATCATCGAAGCACATTTAAAAAAGAAAAGGTGCCAGAGAATCAAAACAGGCGAAAACAAGACAGAAGGATATGAACACAATGACGAAGATTAAACCAAAAAAGAAAAAGGAAAGGTAGTAAAGAAAGCGGTTACAAATGATTCAACAACGGATAGTTAGTGATAGCCTTTCTGAAGACGACTGGGTGCAGTGCCTCCAATGCGATGGTTTCATGTACAGTTGCTCAAAGTATGTCAATTTTTGTGACATGTGTGGAAAGGTTTTATGTCGCAAAAATCAGTAAATGTCAGGCTTTTCTAACTTATTCCAATGAATAAAACATTAAATTCAAAATGGGATTGTAAATATTTTATTTACAATTTGATTTTTAAGTCAAAAGAACTCATTTGGCATTAGCGTCATGCCAATTCTTCAACTTAAAAAGAATGCTAAAGGCAAAAAAGGAGCATGTACATGAATTATTTGTTTCTGAACTGAGAAAACTATAACGTAATGATATAAAAGTGTAAAAACTGTAAAATATTAAATTAATATTAAAAGAATTTCCCCCTTCTATAATGCTGTTAGAAGAGATGGTATCTGATTTGCTTTTTATAATGTATTGTAACTATTGCCCTAAAAGCTGCTTTTTAACATTTCGACCAGCTTGTCCGATGAATATATGAATAGAAATATATCGTATGCATATTAAATTTGGGATACAAGATACATAGGTTAGTTATAACTTCCGAATATATCTTTTTAATAATTTTTATCCGTTATTTTTAAATAATTTTCACTTCAGTTTTCTCAAAAATAGTTGAACTCGGCAACGTTATTGTTAATCCACGGCAGTAGTGTACACGTGTTGCACCATAGACTAAATATTTTGGCGTTAAAGCACATAAAGTTATGCAAAAAAAATAGGTTTGACAGAACCTAAAAATAAATTGAACCATGTAAACAAGTTGAAATATTTCATATTTATTTACAATTTTTGTGGGCGTTTTAAGATCAAGGTGATCGTGCGAAGTGTTGAGGTTATAATCAGGTTGGCGCAGTTGCCATATTTGTGTTGTATTTAGCGAAAATTACCTGTGACAACTCTCCTGTAAAATTGGGAGGGATGGCGCAGTAACTTTGCGGGGGAGATGGTTCGTGAACCATCTGTCTTGTAGAATAGAAAAGTATGCTACTTTATTATCCGTTTAGGATGAGAGGGAGCCATTCAGCAACTAGCAGACTAGGTTCAGGAAGGTAGGAGTAAAGTCCAAGAAGCAATTCAAGAAAATGATACCCCAGGAACC